>NC_142939.1:12093071-12120571 GCF_046866305.1 Octopus bimaculoides | reverse complement strand
TCAGCCGTTCTGTTGGTCGGATCAAATTCGAACCCGCGTCATCGTAACCGCCGGAGTGCCAGAAATAAACATATGTGTAACCGCCGGAATGCCAGATATAAACATATGTGTGTGTTTTATAATCAACATTCATCGTATTATATAGATGATGATAAGAATGAAAACAGCTCCAATAATACGGGACAGGATAAAATCTCTGAAATTGAGGTTCTAAAATGCCTCACAAATACTGACCCATAGCTCAAGATACATGCAACAAAATCCGCAGGAATTATTTTCAATGTCTCACACAACCATTTCAAAATTCATAAACATTTTTTCATAGATAATTCTTAATTTATAATATAAAATCTAAAGATATTTATAAAGATTCAGCTTAAACGAAAAATGTATTAGTTTAGAAACTACTAAATACCATAAAAAATTGCAAATCATATTGAATACATACATATATACACATTATATATAGGTATGTATACATACATACATATATATATATATATATATATATATATATATATATATATATATATATATATATATATATATATATATATACACATATATACATACACACACACACATACACACACACACATATATGTGTATATATATGCAGAGACAGAGATAGTTAGATAGATAGAGATATATTTAGTGCGTGTGTGCGAGTGTATGTGTTTTTATATTACTTATATCAAATCTAAAGATAAAGCTAAGTAAATATGATCACATCTTGTTTATGTTTTCTTCGCCAGGAATATTGAAAAAATATATAAGTAGGTCTGTTGTACTGTTGTTGGTGAGCAATATGAATATATATATATATATATATATATATATATATATATATACATATGAATATTCATACACACAAACACAAATATATATATTCACACACACGTATATATATATATATATATATATATATATATGTGTGTGTGTGTGTGTGTGTGTGTGTGTGTGTGTGTGTGTGCGCGCGCGTGTGTGTGTGTGTGTGTGTGTGTGTAATGAACCACTTCATTATGATGGCCAATATAAAGAAATTTAATTTCATAAAATACGGTCTGAAATTTAATTCAATTTAGGGGAACATACATTTCTTAATGCCTTATTGCCAAAGAGAACAGCCACATAAGACATTTTCAACATACTTTATAGTTTTTCCATCTCCTCTCTTTCTCTCTCTCCTTCTTCGCTCTTCCTCTCCTTCTCTTTCACTTTCTCTCCCACTCTGTGTATCTGGCTCACACACCCAACGTTTGTCTTTCTCTCTCTCTCTCTCTTTCCCTCATTCTCTTACCTCTCTCTTTCTTTCTCTATACATATCTATATTAACAGGTTAAACAATAGAGACAGCGATGAATAAATATATCCACACACACACACAGAAACACACGAACACACTCATACATACACACCCACACATACACACACACACACACACACACACACACATACCTGTGTATATGTTTCTTTATACTCACAACCGCACAGATTGTTTCGTAAATAGCATTTTACTTATATTTCCACGAATAATTGCATCTATGTAGCTTGAAGTCACTCAAAATTCATCTCCATTTATATTCCTATCTTTCAATACACTTATCTATGTGTCATTTAAGTACTTAATTATAAACTTACCAACATATATATGTGTATACATTCATACATATTTGTATGCGTATATATAAATATATCAATAAATATATATTAATATATATATATATATATATATATATATATATATATATATATATATATATATATATATATATATGCATTTGTATATGCAATTACATATAGTTTTGCATTAGTAGGTTAATTTAAAGAAATGCATTACCAACTAAAATTCAAATATTTAAAGAACAATAATTGTTGTTCACTGCTAGCTGTTTATTTTTAAGCCTATCTAACAATCTACCTGTTTATGTAACTATCTCCCTGTAAACAAACACAGACACGCGCCCGCGCACACATTTATATTGTGGATATAAATTTATATATGTGTGTGTGTGTGTGTGTTTGTGTGTAGATATATGCATGTGTATACACGCACACACACACACACATACACACACACACACACACACACACACACACACACATATATATATATATATATATATATATATATATTCCATCGGTCTCATTTGCCGAACCGCTAAGTTACGTAGACGTAAACACACCAACATCGGTTGTCAAGTGATGTTGAGGGGACAAACAGACACACAAACACACATATATATATACATATACATATAAATACGACGGGTTTCTTTCAGTTTCCGTCTACCAAATCCACTCACAAGGCTTTCGTCGGCTCGAGGCTATAGTAGGAGAAACTTGCTCAAGGTGCCACGCAGTGGGACTGAACCCAGAACCATGTGGTTAGTAAGCAAGCTACTTACCACACAGCCACGCGTTTTTTTTTTATGACTATACATGTATTACAGCAGCAGCTCTTAAATTGCCATACAATAATTATGCAAATCCTATCAACAGTATAGTGTCAAGATGTGGCCCTACTGAATTATCAAGTTTATACACCTCAGAAGGCAAGTTAACTTTCAAACAATACAAGCGCTTCCTCAAATTTGCATGAATTAGCTTCTAGAAGCATGACACATCAAAAGCTACCTCAAAAACACAATTGAGCATTTGAAATAACATTATTTGTAGCTAGGAAAAAAACAACATAACGGACTTTAGAAATTTTATGACTTATAAATTTCAGAGACGGTACTGTGATTTAATGAGCAGCATTCTCGTACGACTTAAGGAGCTTTACAATTTTCACAGGTTTACGTCATGGACAGCAATCAAACAGAAGCACGACAGATGCAAACCAATGTCCATAATCGAATGAAGTTGAAGATAATGATTTAAGTTACAAGAAATGTTTCAGTAAAATCTCACTCATGTGATTGTTTTTCAATATGCAGGGGTAATTAGCAGAAATCATGACAAACAACCATTATATAAAAGTCAAGAAGCTGAACATCGACGGAATTGTGATGGACAAGTCAATGATTTTTATTTCCAGCTGGTTGTGTTGCATCCATCAATGCAAGCTGTGTCTCATCAGATGTCTCATTTAAATAATATACCTCACTACATATACTGTGCTTCGATCGGCATGTTGTAGTCACCTATAGTATGTATTAACTACCTGTGACCACAATGAATTCAACTTCAAGCGATTCGTCAATTTCAACTCCTGCAGTTAATGAAGAACATGAGGAAGAAAATATTTCGAGACCAGCTGCGGACAGAGTAGACATAAAAAATGTTGGTCTATAGCCAAGCAAAATTAGCAATAACACACGGTTCTTTATGGAACGCCAAAGTGCGTCTCTGGTTCAAAATCTAGGTTCTGATTTTGGTGAAGTAATTCATTAAGGTGTGTCAACCAAAGAACAACCCAGAAGCCTAACACGTGAGTTGTTTATTCTTTTTTAATTCTACCAAATGACGAAAAAATGTTGAGATCATGGAAGGTATATTCCCCTTTCAAGGAAGGACTTTACTGCTCTTGTTGCAAACTGTTTTCAGACAGAAGTAACTCGAAATTTAATTCTGAGGATTGATTCCACGTATGGTGGAAACTGAATCCTTGAATATCCGATCATGAATCCAATGCAGTTCACGTTCAGAATTACGCACAATGGAAGGTGTTAGAAATTACAATTGATTATGGAGCGACAATTTAAATGAGGCGCAATAAGGTGTCTCATCGACATAAGATACCACACTACATATACACACTACAGGTGATCACAACATGCCGGGCGAAACACAGTATATGTAGAAAGGTATATTATTTAAATGAGACATCTGACCAGACACAGCTTGCACTGAAGGATGCAACACAACCAGCTGTACAATATGACACCAGCAAGGACGGGTCGAGACGATCATTGTGTTGAATAAGGATTCTTGATAAATCCATTTTCCGTTTCCCTCATTCATGATATATATATATATATATATAAACTTTAAGACTAAGTCACTGAACTATATGTATTTTTGTAGAGGTCCATACACTCTATCTACACCACTGGTCCATCGCGAACGAACTCGCAAAATCATCATTATTATTACAAAGATAAAATTAGTAATTTGTGTATTACATATGACTTCCACATAAATAAACTGAATTCATTTATCCGCAAACGACACAAACTACCCGAAAGCGGATCGGATATTATAACACTAGCTGAAACACCGAGATACAACGTATTGTAAAAACTGTTACTGTCTTTAGAACTGTTTTTCCTGCGACGTTTACAATTAGAGCTACACTTCGCTTTTAAATAATTTTAACTCCTGTATCACACAAAGCTTCATTCAAAGTACACTATTGTAATATATATGTGAGTTGCATACACTTGCATACGTATAATACATACACTCACACGCACACACACACACACACACACACACACACACACATATATATATATATATATAGAGAGAGAGAGAGAGAGAGGGAGGGAGATGTATATATTTATATATACATATACGTATACACATATATACTTTCATACACTCAGTTTATATCCTTTCAGCAAATAAGCGCAAATTATCTCCTGTTTCATATAATGCATGGAATATTTATATGCTATTATATTTGAATAATAGTATTGCCACGTTGAATCATGGGTACGTCACTTTGCTATTAAAACGTCACTCAAAATTTACATTTCTGTCTTGACAGTTATCTTAATGATCAAGTATTATTGTTGCATGTATTTAAAGATATCTGTTTATCACAGTGTGCAATACGTATATATGTAATAGACTATGAAGGTTTGATATAAACACAAATTCACATGCAAATATATAGAGAGATAGACAGATAGACAGGTGCTTCTGTATGTATGTACATAGACATAAATCTATTACTTACACACATATATATGCATACATAATAAACATTACATAGAGAAAGGTAAAATAACTACGTCATCTGAACTCTCAGCTTGCACCAAGCGTATCGCCCACAACACTATTGCAATGCCTGTCCTCATGCTCACATTTGGACGTCTGATCTAGGAACTCAATGACGCAATGACGCAGAATATTTGCGTTAGTGCATCTTTTGTACTAAGACAAAAACAATGTACATAACACATCAAGTCAGATAAGATCAGAAACAATGAGAACCACTTTTAGGTACTGCATCAGGGCAATTATTATTGTTGTTGTTATTATTATTATTATTATTATTATTATTTTTATTATTCAGTAATTTTATTTTTATAACGCGCTTTTACTTCACTACCGAGCGCAGCTCTGTGTGCCTTGGGTATGTGCTGGGGTTTGCTGTGATGCTCTTATGGTTACTGTATTGAAAGTGTTTTGCGTAGGATTAATATTATTATTATTATTGTTATTATTATTATTATTATTATTATTATTATTATTATTATTATTATTATTATTATTATTATTATTATTATTATTATTATTATTATACAGTAATTTTATTTTTATAACGTGCTTTCACTTCACTACCGAGCGCAGCTCTGTGTTCCTTGGGTATGTGCTGTGGTTTGCTGTGATGCTCTTATGGTCACTTATTGAAAGTGTTTTGCGTAGGATTATTATTATTATTATTATTATTATTATTATTATTATTATTATTATTATTATTATTATTATTATTATTATTTCGTATAAATTGCAGATATACATTTTGCATATTCATCTACATATTCTGTTTGTTTTATGCGTGAATTTTCTCTGCAAGGTCGGAAGCCTCTACATCTCGTCGATATCTTGCGTGCGAGCAAGCAAATTCGAGCAAATGTTTGCTGATATCGCAGAGAAGGTGTTCATATCATAATCCTTGTAATGCTTGCGATAATAGTTTTGACGTTGTTATTATTAATAGCAACCTAATGTCCCTCACAACTGACAAGAGAAACACTACATATGATATCATGGCTCTCGATCCGCGCTACCTAAACAAAACGAGTGAAAAGCGCAGCTTCTAGGCTGTTGTCCATGCGTTTCATTCAGATCTGACCTAGAACGTAAAAACAACAACAACTACAACAACAACCACAACAAAAATAACACACATATGAGCAAATTCTACATAGAAGGCAAGAGATCACATGTACCTTGCGGCATAATTTCAATGTGTTAAGCAAAGAAACAAATATCTTATTGAAATAATGCTAATATAACGTATTTTTCCCGAGGTATTATCTAGCTTGAAGATAAGAATTAATTGATTCACCAGAAGTAGTCAAGTGTCTCACTATTCAGCAATGTAAACAACTTCGCTGAACTCATTACAGATTTTCTTTGCCAAAAGTTTCCTTTATTTAAATGTCATCTGAAGTACGACTAGTTGTCAAACATTAGATAATGGCTGTAGAGATATTCATCTTTAATAATGGATTATGAACAACAAATATCAGCGCTTCTATCTATATTCTACTTAATTCACTTAATACAAAAATTAAGTACTCACACACATGTGTGTGTGTACATACACACATACATATATATATAAATGCACGCGCGCGTGTATGTGTGTGTGTGTGTGTGTGCGTGCGTGTGAGTGTGTATGCGTGCGTGTGTATGTGTGTGTGTGTGTGTTTGTGTGTGTGTGTGTATGTGTGATTGTCCTACCAACGCTTGACAACTGATGTTGGTTTGTATACGTTCCCGTAACCTAGGGGTTCGGCAAAAAGACACCGATAGTGTATTCTTTTGCTTGTTTCAGTCATTTGACCGCGGCCATGCTGGAGCACCGCCCTTTGTCGACAAAAGGCGGTGCTCCAGCATGGCCGCGGTCAAATGACTGAAACAAGTAAAAGAGTAAAAGAGTAACGTATTTTTCCCGAGGTAACTAATGTTTAATAATATTCACTGAAGTTGATGTCTTCGGTGAAAACTCTTCCATGCGGTGCTTCTCGATGGTCACAGTCCAGTGACTGAAATTTAAGCAACATTTGTGGCTGAGAGGTAAAATTTATCTCCGCTTAAACGCGAACGTTCTGTTAGAACTAATTATACTGCGGCAGTTACCACGAGAGAAACTCTCATATTAGCCTTTGGTGCAAAATGCACTCTTGTTTATATTACTTGCGGGGAGATAAATCCTCGCTATCTCCACTTCTATATATCGGTGTCGGGAAGACGAGTCGCTGCTATCTCTAGTAGTCGAGCGTCCATCATTGAAGAAACCAAAGAATGTCGAAATCATCCGATCTGGTGGTCTTGGTGCTGGAGGCGATGGGGATTTATCTCCCTAAAAATAAACGAGCATCTAGCACCTAAGGCCAATGTGCGAGTTTCTCTCATGATATCTACCGCAGAACATTGTGTTCAAGCAGAACATACACGTTTAAGTGGGGATAAATATTTTCTCTCAGTATTAATTCTGCTTCTCTCACTAATATCATATTTAGGGTTGACTTTGTGTATGTATGCAAGACCTTAAAGTGCATCTCGTAGTAGGGTCCTAGTATGGGAGTTCCTGAAATTTCAAAAGTGTAGAACCATCTCTTAGCAAATGTTGTCTCCAGGTCTACTCAGATCCGAAGTAGTAGCATTTGTTAGGTCCCAGCTACAAGTTAATTAGCATGTGAACCATTAGAAATGAAGGGTCCTTAATCTTCGTTAGATCTTCGTTCTTCTAGAAGAAAGTAAACTCGTATAAAGAACCTGAAATGCAGCCAGCTCCTTGTTGTCTCAAGCTCTGTCGCGTCCCTGGTTGCACAGCATTGAAAAGCGTGAAAAGTAAATTCTGTGTTGTGCAACACTTTATCCACTCAAATAGATTAAAATAATATTCCAGTAAAAACTGAGGTAGACTCGATCGACTTTAATTACTTTTAAAACAACTAGGCTTTGTTCCTATAATACAAAAGTCTATCTAATACCGTAAATTAGAGAGGTGAAACGAATTTGGCAGCTATTTCTAGCAGATTGAATGGTTATGTAGAGGTCTACTTCTTTGGATCATTCTTTAACGGTAATTGAACATAAAGGGGTTAAAGAAAGATTTGCAGATTATTACGTTTATTTGTCTCTTTATTCTATTCTTAGACAAGAGAGAAGACATTGCAAATGAAAGGTGTCAACGACCCTCAACCAACTACTCATTAGTCGTAAAGTGAGTACAAAAAGATTTTTTTTAAAAAAGAAAAAACAAATATCATTTTGCATTGAGAGCGATTTCGAAGTTGATTTGAGAAAGAACTCGATTGTATTAAGAATGATGTCCTCGTGATGCCATTCAATTGAAAATACAAGTCCTTTGTTTTCATTATCATCGTTTTAGTTGATCCAATTGGCTGGAGCATACGCTCATATTTCTTCAATATATTTGTCGATTAAGAACTACTTCATATAATTTAACGCTAAAAGAAGATGAAAAGTGCACAATCGCTTGCTAACGTTTTAATTATATTCCTAAAAAAATTATTCGCAGCGGAATGGCGAGAAACAATAGAGCATCAGTTTCTATGCATTTTTTTAAAAATTAAGTGTTTTGGTTTACCTACTTAACGTTCTTGTGTACAAAACCCTACTGTGGATGCCTTGTTAATTTCTCTTATCATCGATTCTGAGTAAGAGCTGTCCGCGTGTTGGAGTGGATTTAATGGCCGATACTTCACTGGCTTACATTATGGCGAATTAGTACAGATGTTAAAATGTTGGATAGAATGACTTGTTATATTTGCTTCGACTCTCTGCACTTTGAGTTCGAAACTACTTGCCTAGATTTACTTCGAGTTTATGCTTTAATAAATAATATATAATTAAAGTACTGGATTCAGTTCTTATTTCTTTATATTTATTTCTCTCTTCTCGGAATTGTCTGTGTTGCCTTTTGTAATTATACCTCCAATGCTATGCCATTTTTTCTTTAACGGTACAAAGACACTATCACTGCTCACAAAACCGAAGCATTCCACCCCAGTACATTTCAAACACTCAATGTTAATACAAATGCTCGGTCTCACAATTACTCCTGTTGAATTTATATCACTTGCGTAGACAAAAATAATTATCACAAAAACTAGACTTCCTCTTAAGAGCCAAGAAATATTTCAGCTCTTAAGAGCTTCTACATCTCTATCAATACCAGAGTGAGATCCCAAATGGAATATTGTACTTACTACACATACAAAACGGTACCACTCATACAAACGCAGGTATTTTGGAGTGTATCCTCCGAAAGAGCCCCTCGGCCGATTGACAAGAAGTCACTCGCTATTATGCACCGACCTTTGATCAGCACTACAATTTAGCCAATTCTCTCGCTACTCCAGAGGTCTCTACTTTACGTCTTCATGTGTACGTACACATTACTCTTGGGATCATCTTCATAAAGGGACCTCTGTGTAAATATTTGTGGATGTCGGACAGCTTGCTTCCTTGCGTTGTCGAAAAAACAATGGCAGCACGCTGCTTTTTCCTGAAACCCGTTTTCCCTGCGAAGAAAGGCGGAAACAAGAGATGCTACAGAGCAAAAGTTACTCAACCTAGTATGTACAATCTCTACAATCTCTATGGCGTATGTCAATAATAAGTTATGCATGCTTTCGCATTATTTTCGGTACAACCCATGCACATTTATCGTTGAAGGAATGAGAAGTACTATAGAATATATAACAGAAACAAATGGAAAGTTTTTTTTTTCTTTACTATCTAGCCTTCTATGCAGGATCTGTATTAGGTGAGGTGGAAGAGAATTCTCTCTCTTCATTTACAGATATAGCGTGAATGAATTAATTCAACGTTTTAGAACTCAAACCAAATGAGAAAACATTAGACGAAAATATCATTGTTTTCACCACAAACGACGTTTCCGAACGATGCTGAGATTTAGTGAAATGCAAAAAATAAATATATAAATAAATAAATAAATAAATTACAAAATCCAAATATGAATTTTACAAAAAAAAAATCTAGGATATATTATAAAGTAAAGTTTCATTTGTAGACAATTTCAGTTTCGATCTCTTTGTTTCTAACAGCATTCTCATTCTTTTCTCTCATTTTAAGAAAAGAATGAAAGAATTATGAAAAAAATCTTGTAAACAGTTATCAAAATTTATAGAGTTCATTATCACATGATTATTTGTAGTAACATCACATATAGACTGAGGCGCCTTTAACAACCTACATAGATGAACATATATGGGGAGGGTGCGCACACACACAGACGCATATATATATATATATATATATATATATATATATATATATATATATATATATATATATATATATATATATATGCGATATATATGTATGTAATATATTCTATGTGTGTGTGTGTGTGTGTGTCTTAAATTATCTTATTAAATCAAATTATCTTGTGATATCAAATGAAGTGGCTTTTAATAAGTATCTAACGTTCTCAAACGGACATAAGAGATTAAGTCAATCAAAAGTGTGTTAACGTCACATCCAACACAGCCAATTAATCTGGCGATTGTCGCTTTGGTTCGATTCGATTTGGTATAATACTGATGAAGAAGTTGCGCCGATAGGTAAGTTGAAAACCTACTTCGTTAATTGTATACACGCACGTTTCCATACATCATTCTCGCAGCCAAATTTTCATACAAACAGAAACAAGTTTATATACACACACACCACATACACAAAACACCCGCATGCACACACAAGCTCTCACTCTTATTCATACACAGAAATACAGACACACACACCACCACCACCACCCTAGACACCACTCCACACACACCCAGAGAAACACACAGGGAGATAAGTACACACACGCGCGCACACATGCTCGCACTTCCATACAGATAACACAATTAGTAATTAGCAAGAGACTGACCTTGACTCCATCTTGAACCTGAATATAGTGATACAAAGACGAAGCCTTTGTCTACAGATTCACGTAGACCACACACAAAAACACACACACACACACAGACATACACACACACACATACAAACAGCCACACTTACCTGCACTCACACGCTCGCGCACACATATATAAGAAAAGGCAGATACACATTTAGTAAAAGATGAAAGCATTGACACACATATGCCCGCCACTTAAATGTTAAAGCAAGTAAATTGTTACAAATGTAAGAGCGTCGACTATAATGCCTTACAGCATTTGCAGCCTATCACTGCACTCCGAGTTCAAATCCCGTCGAGATTATCTTTGCTTTTAATCACTACTGGTAAAGTAAAAAGCCGGCCAAATATTGGTTAAGTTGTTTCTCCTTTGTCCCGCCCAGTTTCTTTCTCATAATCGGTGGCATGAAGGGGAGTAGTTGAGAGCATTTATTCGGTGCATCATCAACAATCTTTTTCCCTTCCACCCTAAGATTATGACACGAAAGGATAAACTAATAAATACATTAAAACATACAAACATACACGTTTAAACTTACAGCTGGTCGCTTCAACAATGGAGCCCTTAGCTTAACGCACAAGAACGTATTTCGCAGCAGGGTTTCTTATACTAAGAAAGAGCTTGCCCACTCATAATGGGAATAATATTGATTACCAGTGAAACACTGGGTCGATGTAATCGTCTGGTCTCTGCCACACAATTTCAGGCCTTGTGCCTATAGTAGAAAGGATTATTTGCAACTTCATCTCATGTCTGCGGTGACTTATTGTAAGAGAGCCATGATCCTGTGCTGCAATCCAGAATTCTTTAATTTTGAGTCCTGCGGTTCAAAGGCCATATTCAAATTTTTATATGACCCTTTCCAGCCAATTCAAAGCATTTTGTACCCTGTTGTTTCGATATAAATTCTTTTGACTGTATAGGGCGTCTAAAGCCTTTTCCATTTTTGAACCTGTAATCCAGATATAGTTTATATTTTAGATATTTTTCTTCCATATTTCCCTACAAACCTGTATTTCATTTGTATACAGTCAGAAATTGGTTCTTATTTTTCTTGTTTCGAAGACATGATATAATTTCACATTGTGATTTTGTCCATAGCTTTGAAATTGCTGCCGCAGATGTTTTATAATAGATTTCTAATTGCACAAGAGTTTTCTGTATACGTATTCTTACTAGATATTGGCGTGTGTTTTCCGAATAGAATTATATTTCTTGCTTTCCTCTGGCTATTTTATTTAGCTTCAGTTCAGGAATATTATAAATTTTTGCAATTTTTTCCAACTTTTAGTGTATTTACGTCCATTACAGTATGTATATGTGTATATGTGTGTGTATGTGTGCGTGAATGCGTACGTGCGTGCGAGTGTGTGCATGTATATATGTATTGAAAAAGGGATGTTAAATAATGATGAAGTATATATGTATACTGCATTTGACTCCGTTTTAACTATTAGTCTAATATATCGATAATATTCGTTCTTGAGCTATTCTTGCACGCGTTTGGGAATGCTAAATTCTTTCTCGTCCATTGATTATTTAAGTATTTTTTACGCATGTTCCTCTCTATCTCTGTTTCTTTATCTAACATAATGTTAGTGTTCTTAATTCCTTTACTATCCATGACTCTTCCTCAAATTTTTCTCTGTCTGTTGCTTTTGGCACAACATTGATTTCTATTTTACGTTTATTTGTTTTTGATAAAGTCGTTTTTGCTTGGAGTCGAACTGTCTGTTTCGTTCAAAGAATCCTTGTCGCTTTCTATTTATATTTATGTATTCTTTATCTCTTTCGCATTTCTTTTTAGCTGTGTCCTTCGTTATTGATTTCATTAAGGATTGAGAGGTCTTTTTTTCATTTTCTACATTTTGGTGTTTTTTTTTTTAATTTCTTATTTTTTTGTATAGCAGGTTGCCTTCTCGATGGCTCAGATTTTGATATTAACATACGACAAAAGCATTTACCCATCTAACTTATATTATTTCATTTAACTTGGATGCAGTGATGTTCATGTCCGTTCTCATTAAATGACTGATGACCACGGTTGCGTTAAGTTTTATTCGTGGGAGAAACTTAACTTTGTACTTAGAAATTTGTGTTGATAATTCTTTAATTATTTCCATATTTATATTATCTTGTACGATATTCTCCTACTTCAGAATGACCTATTCTTAAATATTCCACATATTCCATCTTATTAGACTTTTTGATTGTAATGTTCAAGTTTCTCTTTTGTTGGTTATTTTCCTGTAAATATTCTAGTATTTGCATTTGTGGAGTTTTGTTTTTTGATCGCTCTCTCTCTCTCTCTCTCTTTCTCTCTCTCTCTCTCTCTCTTTCTCTCTCTCTCTCTCTTCTCTCTCTCTCTCTCTCTTTCTCTCTCTCTCTCTTTCTCTCTCTCTCTCTCTCTTTCTCTCTCTCTCTCTCTTTCTCTCTCTCTCTCTTTCTCTCTCTCTCAATTACGTTTTCGATGTTTATATCTTTAGCATATCGTCGTTATTTGTAATCTCGTTATGTATACTTTCTTTTAAGTGTTCTATTTCAAAGTCCAAACCACTTGTTTTAGGAATGGAATATTTCATAATATATTTTTAAGTTAAATAATTTTTCAGGGACCAGTGCTACATTTGGATCCGAATGATATTCCCTCTAAGTATTCGTTTCTGGTTTACACACAAAGCCAACGGTTTCTAAGAGATGGGTCAGTCGATATCACCAATTCCAGTTCGTGATTAGTACAACACTGTAGCCATCCTAGAGAAATGCAAGGCAAACTTTAGCTTGGTGACATGTCAGCAGAGAACATAAAAAGCCGGCGGAAAAAAATGAACAAAACATCTTTCCGACGATCTAATGATTTGCCAGCTCCTGGAAATAGAAGTAATCTAAAAACAGTGGAATCTAAAAACAGAAACAATTCCTATCATAGTAGGCGCCTTAGGTGTAATTTTAAAAATATTCAGACAAATGCATAACAAAAACACCAGGACTTACAAATATATATAACATACAGGAAATTGCACTACTGGGCACTGCACACATCTTACGCAAAACACTTTCAATACAGTAACCATAAGAGCATCACAGCAAACCACAGCACATACCCAAGGCACACAGAACTGCGCTCGGTAGTGAAGTGAAAGCACGTTATAAAAATAAAACTACTGAATAATAATAATAATAATAATAATAATAATAATAATAATAATAATAGTATTGATGATAATAATAATAATAATAATAATAATAATAATAATAATAATAATAATAATAATAATAATAATAATATATGCGGCAGCCACTGCAGCCACAAAAGAAGCAGGATACTCACTCAAACCCATCCGAACAGGAGTTCTACCACCCAAACAGACCTTGTGGATAAATAACATCCAGAACAAAATTAAAAAAAAGAGAAAAGATTTATCGATTCTCAACGAAATTAGTAAACAATCAACACTACTAAGTAACAAGAAGAAAACAAAAATACTGTACAAATACAGCATTACAGAAAAAGACTTACCTGAGGCAACAGAAAAACTAAAGCAAGACATCCTTGCCAAAGCACAGAGGATCCGCCGGTATGAGAAACGCCAACGTTTCTTTGAACAAAACAAACAGTTCAAATCCAACCCCAAAAAACTCTACCAAGAACTGGGTAAAAATAAAATAGACATTACTTCAGCACCAACAGCAGAAGAACTAGAGAAATTCTGGAAACAAATATGGTCGGTGAAGCAACAACCCCAAAAAAGGACCATTAAAACAACGAACTTAGCACCTGAGCAACTCTGGGCCCCTATAACAACTGAAGAGGTCACCCAGACACTGCAAAGACTAAGCAACTGGAAAGCACCTGGACACGACAAGATCCCCAATTTCTGGTTAAAACACCTGCCAGCAATGCATAAAAAGCTGGCAGAAAACTTTAACAACATAATAGATGATCCAGAAACAATGCCTGAATGGCTCACAAATGGGAAAACCATCTTAATCCCCAAATCCACGGAAACGGAGAAACCACAAAACTATAGACCTATAACCTGTCTCCCTACGATCTACAAAGCCTTTACTGCAATAATATCGCAGAGAGTGAGTAAACACCTGGAAAATAACAACCTGTTTCCAGAAGAGCAGAAGGGATGCTGCAAGGGCTCATACGGCTGTAAAGATCAATTATTGATCAATAAAGCCATAACTGAAGACAGCCGCAGAAAGAAGAAAGGCCTCAGTATGGCCTGGGTGGACTACCAAAAGGCTTTCGACAGTGTTCCCCACACGTGGATTCTGGAAACACTAGCCATAAACAAGGTGGCACCAATTATCATAAAATACATAGAGCACTCAATGAACAAATGGCAGACAGTGCTACAGCTCCAAACAAAAGAGGGACTTGTGAAAACGAAAGCCATCCCCATTAGAAGAGGAATATTCCAGGGAGACACGCTCTCTCCACTCCTGTTCTGCCTGGCACTCACACCTTTAACAGAATTGCTAAATAGAACTGGATGCGGTTACAAATGCTATGGAAAAACAGTCAGCCACCTTCTATATATGGATGACCTAAAATTATATGCAAAACACGACAAAGAGCTAGAAACACTACTACAGACAGTACACGGCTTTACCAAGGAAATAGAAATGAAATTCGGATTAGAAAAATGTGCCAAAGCAACCCTGAAAAGAGGAAAATTAGTTAAAAGTAGCAATATAACACTAGATAAAGCCAATGAAATAAGAGAACTAGACGAAAGCCAATCATATAAGTATTTAGGAGTCAATGAACTAGATAGGATACAACATACACAAATGAAAGAAAAAATAAAGAAAGAGTACTATAGACGAGTTAGATCAATACTAAAAACAGAGCTCAATGCTAAAAACAAGATAATGGGTATCAACACTTTAGCTGTCCCAGTTATAAGCTACAGCTACAACATCCTTAACTGGACACTAAACGAACTATGTAAAATAGACAGGAAAACAAGAAAAATAATGACAGGATATAGGATGCACCACCCAAAATCTGACATAGAAAGGCTATATATACAACGCACAGAAGGTGGCAGGGGTCTTATAAAGCTAGAAAACTATTATAAAATAACCACCATAGGACTGCAAAAATACCTACTCCAGAAGCAAGGGAAACTAATACAAATAGCCACAAAACACGAGCAAAACAAAAAACTGTTTTCAGTATTTAAGGAAGCTGACAAATACAAACAAGAAATCAATCTACCTAACAAATACGAAGAAGAAGAAGAAGAAACAACAAAAGCTATAAAACAAATGAAATCCAAACTAAAACTAGAACAGCAACGGACCATGATAAAACGATGGCAAGAAAAGCCCCTACATGGTAAATACTGGGCTAAACTAAATGCGAAAGAAATAGACAGAGAAAAATCCCAGCAATGGTTGAGAAGCTCAGGACTCAAAGCAGAGACTGAAGGATTTTTAATTGCTGCACAAGACCAAAGCCTCCCCACCAGAAATTACCATAAACACATAATGAAAAGAAATATAACAAGTAAATGTAGAATATGTGGAGATCGACAAGAAACAATAAATCATATTATCTCTGGCTGCCCAGTCCTGGCTAAGAAGGAATATATTCATAGACACGACAGAGCTGGGACCTATATACACTGGAAGCTATGCCAACATTATGGAATAGCAACAGAAAAAAGATGGTATAAACACACGCCAGAAAAGGTCACAGAAAACGAGAAAGCAACCATACTCTGGGATATGCCAATACACACAGATAGAGAAATTAAGGCAAATAGACAAGATATAGTTGTCAAAGATCATGAAGGAAAAAAATGCCTTCTAATTGATGTTTCAATACCAGCAGATGACAACGTTTCTCTAAAAGAAATGGAAAAACGTTCAAAATACAAAGACCTGGAAATAGAGATAACTCGAATGTGGAATCTAAAAACAGAAACAATTCCTATCATAGTAGGTGCCTTAGGTATAATAAAAAAATATTCAGACAAATACATAACAAAAACACCAGGACTTACAAATATATATAACATACAGAAAATTGCACTACTGGGTACTGCACACATTCTACGCAAAACACTTTCAATACAGTAAACATAAGAGCACCACAGCAAACCACAGCACATACCCAAGGCGCACAGAGCTGCGCTCGGTAGTGAAGTGAAAGCACGTTATAAAAATAAAACTACTGAATAATAATAATAATAATAATAATAATAATAATAATAATAATAATAATAATAATAATAATAATAATAATAATAAAAGCGAATGCCCGATATTGGCACAATGCGAATAAAAAGACGCCATAACAAAGAGGCAAGAATGATCCATCGGGAGCTCTGTAGAAATCACGGCCTACAAAGAACAAAGACGTGGTGTGACCTAATCCCAGAAGGAGACACCGAGAATGAGAATTGCAAAATCCTGTGGGAGGCAATGATCCATTCCGATCACCCGACCAGACATCAGAAACCGGACATTGTTGTGGTGAATAATAAAAAAAGAATATGCATGATTATTGATATAGCATGCCTCGGTGACAATAGGATCAATGTAAAAGTAAATGAAAAAAATAAACAACTATGCGGATTTAAAATGGGAAATACGAAGGTTGTGGTCAATGAAGAGAGTAAACGGGATACCAATACATACATACATACATACATACATACATACATACATACATACATACATACATACATACATACATACATATGCGCCTGTGTGTGTATGTGTGTATATGTGTGTACAGTGATAGATTCGAGGGTTTCATTTGTTTACTTGTTTATTTCTTAATTTCACCGCAGTATACATGCCTATGACAGTGATACCTAAAAAACAGAAAAATATTTCAGTTTAATTAAAACGCTTGGGTAAGCAACACAATGTAAGCCACACTTGTATTTCCGAAAGAATTTATCTGCGCTCAGGTTATGCATCGCCCCCACCCCGATGCCTTTGTTTTTTTCCTTTTGTTTTGTTTTTCGTTAACAGCTAAATGTATAGAGAATAGCTTTTCGTTGCTTTAGTGACATATATTTTCGCAGTCCATTATTATTGAACTTTTTCTTATTCTTTTTTTTTTTTATCTGACCTGCACTAACTTTTAACATCAATATTCTATGAACCAACAACCATTTTTTAGAAAGTTGTTTTGCAGAAAAATTGTATTTCTCTCTTAGACCTCACCTATATCTTCTTCCATAGCGTACTAGTCAGTTTCTAGTTTGTACTTCGTTATTTTCTTATTTACAAAGAAACGTTTTCTTTCCGTCATGTTTCATTATTGCATTAACCAGTTTCCTTTTCATTTCTTCTAAGTTTTTTTTAAATTCTTAATCATTGCTTTGTTGTAGCTTTCTAATTGTATTAATCTCCACTCTGTTTGTGTAAGGGATGGTTATATCCTACAACTATACCAGATTTAAATTGGGAGCTTCCGAACGTTACTAGTAATTCATCTATCTTTCTTTAAAGTTTTAGTCCCCAAGCTTTTCATTCCATTGAACCACTTGTGTATTTCTCCCAGTATCTTACTGCTTCTAACATCAAACACTGAGTTCAGTTTCAAATATTATTTGACTTTAGTGCAGTAATCTTTTCTTATTTTCTCCTTAATTTCTCTATATTGTATCTTGTTGATTTCATCTATTCTCCTGCATATGTAACCTTTGTTCTAGCGCAAGATCTGATTTAGGCGCCTTTGTTCTCTGCGTCTTATCACACTTGTAACTAATTTGCTTCTCCTTAGAGTAACTTTGATAGCATTTGTCTGCTTCTATTCTCGTGTTCATTTCTTCTCTAAATTCCTGAAAACGTTTAAGTAGAAGTTCTATTTGGGAACTCTCAACTCTAAACTACTTTCATTGACCCGTCAATAGGATATAGTTTATTGCTTAACCGACACATTAATAACTATTGTTAGTTTCTTTCAGTAAGATTTGTTCCTAGAGTCAGAGTTAGATAGCAGAGCAAAGCGGATACGATCTTCTTCGTATGATTCATCCAATGTATTGGTGGGTGTAATAAAGTGAATTAATTTGTGAATTGATGGATTTGAAAAGTAAGGACATCCCTATAATGTGCAATAAAGGTTAGTATTATCAATTTGTACTTGTGCATGTTCATTCGATACAGCATAAGAATGCCAAACATTTTGTTCATGGTATATTATTTAAATTTGTCAATTTTAAAAGGTTTTATGAAATTTTTGAAGATTACAATCGGATGTTTTATGTGCACAAATTACTTTCAGAGGGCAATCATAGATATATCTATTAAATTAAAGTATCCTTTCTCGCACAAACAGGAAAGATGTCGGAAAATAATTTGGTTTAGCCCACCTTTCTCGTTAAACATCTAGTGTGACGTATTATATAATTTCTTTGAACTGACTAATAAACATTTTCCGGTCAGTCGACGATGAAGTAAATTATATGAAATAGAAACTATCCAAGTTACCTTACATTGGGTTGTACATCAGACATAAAATATATATAACTTCAGGAAATTTTGCCAAAGCAAGTGATAAATTGCTGAAAGAGAAACATAGATTCATGCCTTATTAATCAATCATGCAATGTTGAAGCGATTACTTACGTGTCGAAGGTCATTTCGATGAAACAAAGCCTAGATGACTCAAGAATACGTTATATCAGAATGGCAATAAACAACTCTGTGATCTAAACGCGGAGGAACTGAAATGCAGCCAATTCTATAAAGATTTTGCATCAGAAATATTTACAAATAAAATCGTATAAAACTATTCTGCTTTACTTGACGTTTGAAAGAAAGCGGAATTAGATTCCGGAGTAACTAGAGAACTCTAAAACGATACGATCGGCATAGAATAATGACAATTCGAAACAATTTTCTTAAGACTATTTCAAAGAAGATTGAGATTGTTTCATACGACAGATCCGAATTTTTTTTTGAGAAAATACAGACAGTTAAGAAATTTTCGTTTACGATAGAGAGAAAATAAGGTCAGTGGATTAACCCATTCGTTCCGAAATTTTTCTAGTGAATGAAATTGCCTGAAAATTCACAGATACTTTTATTTTGGCCTAAATAACAACTAAAAAAAAAATTTCATTGATATCCGTTTAATATTTCTTGAAATAATCACTCTGAGTTATAACGGACATTAGGTACTGTGCAAATGAATCTTTAATAAGCTTGTTAAATGTGCAATTTACTTATGCAGAGACCAATAAGAGAATTATATCTGTCCATAACTTTATTATGAAAATAATTACTGTTCACATAAATAAGATATCAATGAAAATTGAATATATATTTAGTAAAATACAAGCAGTATAGCCCGGCGTTGCCCGATATTAAGCTAGGATTATGAAGTGATGAAGTGCTTTATTTCAAACCAAAAGAAGTAACATTGACAACAGGTTTGAGCGAAATCCGTTGAAATTGGTTTGAGTGAAAACGGTTTGCTGGCAATTTGATTGTGAAATCCCATAAGGAATTAGTTTATCGGTTATTTCCACTCATTGACTGCTTTTTTTAAAGTTGCATTAGAGATCTGCATAGGAGAAGGTTGATCTGAAGGTTTGCATTGGGGATCTGGATTGGAGCAACTTAGGAAAACTTACCAACAACCTTAACCAAAAGATAAGGGGCTTGTTCCTCTAGGTTAACTGCAGGAGCAACTTAACCAATCACTGATATCAGCCGAGTGAGCGTTGTTGTTGGGGAAGTCAGCATTGTCCAATAAAAAAAGAGGAAGAGTCTATAAGTCATGTTGCCATGGTTTCAGAATATGTCTGGCCAATGCTTCCGGATCACTGTTTATAACCACATCGGCTGTAATGACGACTTGTCTGTAAAACGTCGCTATAGACAACATTGCGTGTTCTGCCCTGAGGAGCATACACAAAAAGAGCGTTTCTACTACCCACACGGGAGCAGGTCACATAAAGTTGCCCATGGGAAAAGCATGCCCCCCACCCCCACCCCAATGGATGCCTGCCACCGATAGTGTTTGAACTTGGGATTTGTTGATGGATATGGAAAAGCATGGTCTCACCGAGAACTGCGGTCTGCGGAAGTGAAATGGCATATCTGACCCCGAGGGATAAAGGTGCAGCCTTGAAATAAAGACATTTTCACTTATTAGTTGGTCATTGATAGCACCGAACGCTATATTTTGGGGGGCCAGGATGGTTCCTTCACTGAGCCAATTGATGTCTGCATAGTTACTTTCCAGATTGGAGAACACTGTTTCCAAAAGATCAGAAGGGTTGTCCACTGTGTTGCACGGTTCAGAGATGGATATGTCACCCTTATCATTCTTAGGAACCTTCCCTTCTCCAAGGGCTAAAATGTCTTCAGCAAATGCTGCAGCGGTGCTATCACCAAGCAAGTGCGCACGCATGTTTGTGCTTAGGCTTAATAGAGTTAGAGAAATGTTTTCGACGAAATTGTATAATGCAATTTTGTGTGCTGCTCTATTTATCAAGATGCATGCATTTTGAGGTGCCACAAATACAAAATACGAAAAAAATAGGCCACCACCATTTATTTTGCCGCATTCGAATCTTATAGAAACCGATGTTATGATCTAGAAGGTCAACAAATACCATTTATTTGATGTAATTTTGGATGCCTTCAGGCTGTGGAATTGGAACGTATTTCTTTTGAGGCCTATCATAGCGATGAATAGTGGGCATTTTATAGGTATAAAAGTTTGATTGCAGAACGACATAGTTATTATCTTTCCATTTGACATTGACTATATTTGAAGTGGACTTGAAGTCAACTGTTCCTCTGGGGCATGCATTCATTTCAGTTTTCATTTTCAAAGGACATCTAGCCGTCCTGTTTTCTCTGCAGGTTCCCAACGCACATATTCCTTTCTCATAAACCACAATAACGCCTACAGAATTAAATAATTGGAAATAATTGACTTACCATTTACTGCGCGTCCTGCTTGCACTCGCCATGTTGCACAACCGTGGTTGTTACAAGTTATGGTGCGAGTGTTTGTTCAAACTGACTGCATTCGTGTTAAGAACATGTTTCATTCTTTGATACACATCAGACACAAATCACAATTTGTATTTGTTTTATTCCCTTATGAATTAAGTGTCAGCTTAAACGGACGATCGGCATGAATGGGCTAAAATGAAATCAAAAATAACCAGCACGTATTATGAATGATTATTCAAATGCGAGCGCACACGCACACACGCACACACTCGCAAGCACGAACACACACAAACAAAGACACACACATACACACACGAATACACGCACGAACACAATGCTGAGAAAATGGTCTGATTGTCAACTAGAGATAATTCATTACATTTTGTAATTGGCAAACTTAAACACCTGCTCTAATATGGTTAATACATTAAGCATAGACAATATTCGCCTCCTTATACTTCATTCTACACGCATCGGTAGGTAACAGATAGATAGATCGATCGATAGATAGATAGAGAGAGAGAGGGAGAGAGAGAGATAGAGAGAGAGAGAGAAAGAGAGAGAGAGAGAGAGAGAGAGAGAGGTAGATAGATAGATAGATAGATAGATAGATAGATAGATAGATAGATAGATAGATAGACATCTTAATACCATTAAAATTATAGACGTATTTATGTACATAATTACGAAAGGCTTCATTAGATTTGTCCATAAAGGCAATCAGATAGAAAGGTTCTGGGATATATATATATATATATATATATATATATATATATATATATATATATATATATATATATATATATATATATATATATATATATATATATATATATATATATATATATATATATATATATATATATATATATATATATATATATATATATATATATATATATATATATATATATATATATATATATATACATATATATATATATATATATATACCGTGCTTTCAAAGGCGTCGATAAAGCAGGAAACATTGATCTATGAAACAGAAATATGCTGTATCGAAATCTTACAGGATTTTCGTGGATAATTAAATAGTTCATTTAGCAAAAAATGAAGGCAAAACATTAATAGAATGACAGAGATTATGACAGATTTTATCGTTAGAAACACATTTCAGATATTTAAGATAAACGTATTAATAGCAGATAAAATATTGAAAACTAAATTGAAGGGAGAAAATTAAATTTGGTAGAAGTATCTTATCGAAAGAAATATACTATACGATGGTTATTAAATGTGATGTTTATTTAAATTTCTTTTTGTGAAGCGGTAAGTATATAATAGTTTGTTACAGTTCTATTTTTTCATATTTAAGCGAATATATATTTTAAAAGTCGATGTTTATAAGGAAGAATAAACAGAGGGAGTCAGTCATGGTGTATGGAGGAAGGAGGAGTGACCGGAAGGGGGGAGATGTGACGTCGTGTCAGGAAGTCACAGGTGGAAGATGGCCTCTTTCTTACGGGGTTGTAAGGCGCAGTCAAATCGTGTGATGGGAGCAGTTGGAGTGTAGTAGTCTTTACTGGTGAGTAGTTGGGTGAGCTTATACTTGGAGGAACTGTCGCCGGCTGCAACTTGACGTAAAGCAACTTTATTTCGTGCAACAGGCTCTTTTGCATGTCGGTACCAATAGTAACGATACATCCGACAGTTATAGTTTTGTTAGTTTTACTTCTTCTAATTTTTGTTCTCCTCATTTTTGCACTCTTACCTTTCTGGCCACCTACGTTCGATGACCATAAAATTCAGAATCAGCAGCGATGTGTTGAGACTGGGGAAGGAGATGTGGCGCCCTGCATAAAAAAGGTAAGACTCGTGGCGAAGCTGCAGGGTATAGAGGATGTGGCTAGATTTATGCCGGTATACTTAGAAGACAGTGCACTGAATCCCTACTTGGAAATGGATGAAGCGGACCAGGAGAAAGTTGAAAAAATTGAAGAACGTCTGAAGGACGCGTACACGGACGGGCGTTCAAAGCCTGCAATAAACTCGAGAGAATAAGATGGACGGGCAAGGAGATAGATGATTATGTGAGCGAGATTAGAATCCTTAACAGGATTTACTGGAGCAGTGATGGAGCAGATGATGAAGCTGGCTTTTGTGGCGATTCCTCGATCATATCTCATTGTCTGCAATTGATAGGGGAAATGGTAGACAAGACGCGAGTATTGGTGCAAAACAACACACACGACGTAGTGGCAGTTGTGACGGCGGTTATGAGCAGAACGAAGAGGCAGGCGGAGAACAGTGATAACAAGAGTATGGTGAGGCGAATGGCTAAGAGACCATGCTTTAGATGTCGACGTCCGTTCATGGCCAGAGAATGCACGGAACCAAAATCAATGGTGGTGTGTTACCGATGTGGCCAACCTGGGCTCGTAGCAAACTATAGCAAGCAAGGAAACGATGAGAAAGGAATAACTGAGCCACTAGACCTCCCCCACCCCCGCCACGACCAATTGAAGGCGCACCACTGATCGTTGCCTATCGTAAGGTTTCTGGTGACGGCAAGGGAAGCTTGATCCCTTGTGGACTCGGTTTGTATAGCCACTTTGCTAACCGCGCGAATGATGGAGGACTGGAGAGGAAGCATCAGTCTCAGTGCGGTAGATGGAAGGGAGGTCAAATGTAGGGGCGTCAGCGAAATGGAACAGGAAATACAGGGGTCAGTACTGAAGCTACAGACGATTGAAGTTGATGACAGCATTGTCTTAGTGATCGGAATGGACGTGATCACACGTTTGGGCGGGGTGACTGTTCGCAGGGGAGGAGTAAACTTTTGTGACCGGTGGGAAGCGTGCTGTTAGCGTGGAGCGGAGGCAGAAGGCGGTAGGAGTGACAGGTTATCATCAGAAAGAGGGAAAACCATCACATAAGTACTTCCGTGTTGTGTTCGACGGCGAAAGATGGACGGTGTTGTGCTATTGGAAAGAACAACCCGTACTGAGAAGCAGGGTGAGCTACTATAGGCAAACCATGAAAAGAGAAGCCAGGCTGAGGCTCGAAAGAGACGTGAATAGATGGATAGAGGATGGCATTTTGATACCATGGCGAGAAGAGGTGTCAAGAGGTGTGCTGCCGACGATGGCTCCAGTTCAGCCGACAAAGAATATGGTTCGACCAGTAACAAGTGAAGATTATTTATGCATATGAATGCAGAAACATTTCGGGGACATAGTAATAGAAAACAAAAAAATATGCGAGTTAAAGCGAGTTCCGGAGGTAACATGACAAAGTGGACGATTGTAATAAATACATTAAGGTTTACAAAGAAAATAGTATTCAAAAGTAAGGTGGTTGCAAATAAAAGACATTTACTTTCAAAGAAAAGTAATGGGAAATCAAGAATAATAGAATGAAAGGAATAGCTGTACCAGCCGGAAATATTTGAAATGTTTCAAATAATTTTAGATGTGAAGAAATGTAATTATGAATAGCTGACGAAGTATACTAACGTTGTTATTATTTTGATTGTTAATATGAGAAAGGCTGACAAACACTGAAGAATTAGACAATAATCAAAAGCTAATAAACTATGAATATAAAGGTGAGCTTGCTACATTCGAATGAAGTATAATTTAAGACGAAAACAATTAGAAGGAAACTAATGAATGCAAATGGATATAAGAGGCACAATGTTAAAAGAGAGAAGTTATACGCGCAATAGAAGATAACATGGGTATTTAATTGTAGGAGATAAAAGTGAATTAAATACGCTCTTGTAGACAAGAGAATTGATTGGTTAATTAAAGTAATTGTTAACCAAAGATAACACAGAAAAAAGGTGCGGTAGAAAAAGAGACCTGGAGCAACATAACGGAGAAACGCAAGATATACAAGTTCGATTCACATAAATTCTAGTGTAAAGTAAAAATAATAATAACTAATTAAAAGCAATCGTGTAAACTAATGGAAAACTGTTGCGTTTATAAAGACAAACATTAAAATGTCAAAGATTTTCTATGTGTGTGTGTGCGTGCATGTGTGTGTGTGTGTGTGTGCGTGCGTGTGTGTGTGTGTGTGTGTGCGTGCGTATGTGCGCGCACGTGTACTAACGAGTTGACCGAGAACCACATTAATTGATGTTTTGGATGCATAGAACAGCAGCTAGGACATCGGATGCCAAGACTTTGGCCTTAGGTCTACGTTGATTTGTATGTGCAAGACACTGTCTAATACATAACTTTCATGAACAAATCCTCTAATGGTCAAATTCTGCCGGAAAAGTGCATTTAAACAATAAGCCGCCTACTATAAAAAGACCAGTTCTGTAACTAAAACAACTCCAGTTTATAATGAAAGCGCTGGGATCACCTGGAAATGTTGATAACGATGAATTTGGAAACTTTATAGTCCAGAATGAAGTACAATGTTTGATAAACAGGTTCGAGAAAAGATTTAGAAAAATGTGAGCATAATAGTGTTGTTAATGCAAATTGTTAAAGGTAAAGGTGGTTCTCATATATATACAAGTACATATATGTGTGAGACGGTATTTCTATATGCCTATATGCATATTTGATATTTTTGCATAAATGGAAGTGTACTTAAGCGCGTATATGGGTTTGTGTTTTGAAATAAACGAGTATATGCGTATATTTTCATGAATGTATGTATGTATGTATCTACGTTGTAATCTTAGAAAATTATCCCAAAATTTAGCCAGCACGAAGAATTTGGACAACAATGAAGAACGAAGATTAAACACCGTATAGCATAAACTTTTGATTTATTCAAATAATATTTGCTTCGAGCGAATGGTCGCAGACAATCAATGGTGATTGTTACCAACTTTAAATAAGACGGATAAATAATCTGAAGGAATAACGCTATGTCCTAAATTAGCATAGCATTATTTATATAAAACAAAACGACACAGAGAGACAAGACATTTGGCAAGGACCGTTAGTATTAGTACAAAGGAGACAATCATGCACTCACGACAAGAAGAGGCACCTGAGATATGAAACTAAAATTGAGGAAGGCGAGGAAGAAGAACACTTTCAGGTTGAGCTTCTTCATGGGTACAATGCAATGACTGAAACAAAATATTAAGGATAATTGTAGTGTATTTCAATAGCAATGCAGTAACAAAAGCGTTACTTTCTCAAACACCCATGACAATCACGTTTCCAATGAAATTTCCTCTCTATGATGCCATAAATATTACAGTGAAGATTTATCTGGAACCAATTTGTACTTGTTTTATGACGGACCAAACATACTTCGATAACACAGTAGCACATTTCTGTCTTGCGTTATTAGTATAAAGCAAATATTGCAATTGGTACAGTTACAGTGAGGTGCACAATTCTCTTTGAATTTCGTTTAGCATTGTACATAAAAACATTTACATGTAGGGAAGTTAACCATAATCAAATTTCTGTTAAGGCTCCCGTTTTATTTGTGATTCGTTTGGAAAGGGGATTATATTAATGAACACTTTAGCCATATTAGTTCTCCTATTTACATTATACACAGGACTGTACCACATAATTTTCCGCTACAAATCTTTCATATGGGAAGATATTTAATTTTTCTCTCTAAATCCAGTGTTCCAAAGAAAGATATTCAGTACAGCGAGGCTCAAGTAAATGCGATTTCACCAGTGAAAAATGGTGATAAACTCTTAGTAAAGTTCAGAAATAAATTACTAAAATT
>NC_142939.1:12068071-12088071 GCF_046866305.1 Octopus bimaculoides | reverse complement strand
ACGCACGGTCTGGGAATCGAAACCGCGATCCTATGACCGCGAGTCCGCTGTCCTAACCACTGGGCTATTGTGTCTCTACGTTCCGTGATAAATACAGTGTAATAAGTAATCTACTGTTTGGTCTATGAAGTTCCCCAACTGATCTGCCTTATACTGCGATTAATCTTTGTTTTCTTAATATTGCTTTCAATTCATATTTATGTGTGTGTATGTATATATTTCTAGGTGGAAGGAGAATGTAGACAGTTCAGTGGGGGAAGGAGGATTGAAGCAGAGAAAGAGCAAGAAGTGATAGGAGGAGACAGAACGAGAAGAGGGACAGATGGGTCAACAGTGGTGAGTCTACAGATAAATAGGGAGAGTTTTTTTAACTCTTCATGTCTATAAGAGATACTCTTTTTTGAACGAATATCGTTTATTGGACTTTATGAAAAAACAATCAGGCGGGGAGCTATTAGAACCGTTAGCACGCCGGCTAAAATTCTTTGCTGTATTTCGTCCGGTTTTTACTTTCTGAGTTCAAATTTCGCCGAGGTCGAATTTGCCTTTCATCATTTTGGAATCGATAAAATAAGTACCAGCTGAACACTGGAGTCGATATAATCGACTTACCCTTTTCTCTGAAATTGCTAACCTTGTGCCAAAATTTGAAATCAATATTAGCGAAAACTTCTATTATTTGAGTACTGTTTTTATTAAGACATTTTCATTTAAACTGTACCTATTTGCGTTTGTATTTTACTGAGTTGCTGTTTCTGTATCACAATGCATATACCTCTTCAAAGACCCTTTATGGTACAGTTTATTCACCAAAAAGCGTGCTTATATTCCCAGGAACTTCTGACTTCTAGAGTACTTAAGGTGGCGAGCTGGTAGAACCGTTAAAACGCTGGATAAAATGCTTAGCGGCGCTTACGTTCGTCGTTACCTTCTGAGTTCAAATACCAACAGGGTTGATTATGCTTTCAATCCTTACTGGTGTCGACAGAATCGACTTCTTCTTCCCTTCCTTCAAAAACTGCTAAGCACTTTGTAAGGTGATGGAGAAATCGATTTTAATTTTACTCATGGCCTAATTATTAAATGGTTTTGCTCGAAAGAAGAATTTCTGTTATAGATTCCCGTATTTATTATAACATTTATAATGTTAAATATATAAACTTGTGTTTTGTGTTCTATTTCTGTGTTCATCACCAAAGCTAATACTAAAGTTAAGAATCTGTTTCTGTTTCAAGTTTTTAACGAAAAAGTACGTTGTGATGATAAAACATTTCAACAGATGTGGGCTTTAACACAAGCCAATTACTGTATAATTCATTCCTGATTTCTCTTTCGTCTAAGAACATTGAAACCGCAGAGTGTTGTTACTAATGTATCAGCATTGAAAAGTAATTTTCAACCATAAATGAAATGAAGACAGTTCTTATCATCAGTGCCGGCGCGAGCAAGCACACACACACACACACACACACACACACACACACAATCACACAACCTGAGATACCGAAAAGTAAACGCGATTCTCCTGATATGTTTCATGTTTGGTTGGCTACTCATCAGAATATAACTAGCCGCTTAATGACTTCCTAGAAAAGGATCGAGACAGTAATGTTGGAGAAGAAATTCCAAAACATTTCTTGGGGAAGAAATTCCAAAACATTTCTTGGACATGTTTTTGCTGTCTATAAATTGAGCATTATAAAACTTTAGCCAGTTACGATAAACACCGTCTTAGATTATCTAATACAGACTGTTTGTGTATAAAATATTTCATAATTAATTAAGAACAGTCAATAAGTGTTTAATGGGAACATTAGTCTAAACATTTCAAATACTGTCTAATACGTTTGATTTAAAATGCATTTACTATATACGGTGACCGGTAATAAATTCGCAAAAAAAAAAGAAAGACACAGTAATAAAGTCACGATCTTGGCTAGGACAAAAGTCACAGGAAAAAATGTCATAATTAATTTATGGTGGACGGTTATAAAGTCACAACTAATTGATGGTATCCGGACAAAACCCCACTATGACAAAAACCCCTCGGACAAATCCTTTCGGACAGCCCCGCCTCGGCCAAAACTCCTGTGACTTTTTTCTTGTGACATTTTTTTTTTGACATGGATTCTACTATTCACGTTTCTACGTATGCGGGGTAACGATATGTAGATTTTCCGTTTTTAAATATTATTAGTCTTTCATTTTTTTGCTAAAATGTAGTCAATCAAACTAAATAAGTCACACTATCTATATTTTTGGATGAGTGTATGTTCGCAAAATTAATAACTACATATTTACATTTTGTTTACTTTCTAAGCCGTGGAATAAGTTGTAAATTAAATTTGTCTTCCATATACATATATGTTCAGAACTGATTCAAAGGCCGAGTGTTTATTGCACTTGTAAGAGTCGGAGCATGAATAAGAGCCATAGACGAAAGTCTGGTGCTTTGATTAACTTACTTTTGTAACTGTTCTGTAGATAAATATATATATATATACTAGCAGTTAAGCCCGGTTTCACCCTGTCCGTTTGTATGATGTGGCTGTAAAATCTGCTCTGTGTAAGCATTCGACTTGTTTGGGTACGCTTACGTTAAAAAAACAATTATAGAATGACTTTCTTCAGTGAAAACGCTAAACATAACTGACCAACAGAAGAAAAACCAACAAAGATTCAACCAAATCAAAAGATAAACCCAAATAATAAGCGAACAAAGATGCAAAACTTAAACTGCAAAGCAACAAACAAACATAAAAGATAAAACAAAAATTAGAAGAAATAATAAATAGGTCAAAAATCTTTTAAATTTTCAAAGGTCAAAAAAACAAAACAGCAAAAAAATAATAATAGCTGCAAACATTAAGTAGCTCAACCTCAATGCGAAATATTACACAAAATATAAAAACCAAAAGAAAAAAAAAAATCTGAAACTGAAAACCAAATAACTGAAACACTACATAGAAAGACTTCACACAAAATCCTACTTCCATTCCAAGCGCACACGCAGACACGTACACACACACACATACACACACACACACACACACACACACAAACACACACACACACACACACACACACACACGCACGCATGCACACACAACGTACCCCCCTTTTACATACACACACATATATTCACACAGAATTGAAACGCTGATTTATTTTTTCAGCGTACACTTTTCATCATCCCACTACCAAGTATGACATCACCCATTCCTTTCTCATTCATCAACACAAGAGTAGTATTGTAGTAGATTATTTCGGTAACCGTGGGCGCTATGAAAAAAAATAATACAAAGCCAATCAACAGCACCGGATGATTCTACACATCTGTGTAATTTTTCGCGCCATTCCACCCAGCCGTTTGACCATGAATCCCAAAATAAGAAAGAATCACCCATGTCAAATTTATATGTATAGACATGCATGTGGTGAGTTCTGTTTCTCCGGTGACCGGTAATAAAGTAACACAGTCACAATTTTGGTTAGGAAAAAAGATTACAGGTCTTTCATTCTCACTTTCTTTCTTTGCACACACACAAACACACACACACACACACACACACACACACACACACACACACACACACACACACACACACACATGTACTAGATGTACCCGTGATCCCTTGGGTTACAATCTCTCCAAGTTGAAAATGTCGATGCGCGGCGGGAAAGGAAAAAAATACTTCTTTATTTAAAATAGTAATCTTTATCATCTTAATCTCAAAGGACAAAAAAAAACAGACAAAGACTCCCTTCCGTGAGTTTATTTCAAGCCATCCGACAGCACAGGGAAGAAACATAATCCAAAATTTTTGCAATACAACTGCAGATTAAAAAGAAAGCATAGTAATTTTCCCGTTAAGAAAAAGAAATCAAGTAGTAAATGTGGCTTTGAAGTACTAGTTATCCCTAACCACTGATCGAGTGAGTGGTAATAGATTATTATGATTTCATTTTTGAAATAAGAGGTCAGGCCGCCTGCACTTCATAACATTGTCGCCACCGAAACTGACATTTTCAACTTTATTTTTTTGTTCTTAAAAGGGAAAATTACTACTTCATTTAAATTCATTTAAATTAAATATTAATCTTTCTCAACTCAATCAGAAGGCAGAAAAACAGAGAGACAAATTTTCTGTTTTAAGTTTATATAGGTTCAAAATCAATTATAAATCGAAAATTCCTTTGATTACCTTAGTTTTAGTTTTAGTTCCCTCTCCGAGGTAAATTTTGATATTCGGGTGCTATATTGATTCTGATGATATCATGTTCCTTCTTCATTCGGGAAACAATTAAAAACCGCAAGAGGAACAACTACTACCAAACTCCTGAATGGTCTCTTCTCTTTATATATATTTTCTTCCCTTGTCAATAGTTCTATTGTTGACAATTCGTTATCTCGAGAGAGTTTATGCCACGTTTTCGCCATGCAGTTGTCATCTATCATTCTTATCCAGCTTGAAGAATTGAGTATATATTCGAGAGAAACTCATGATGCAAGAATATTAAAAAAGAGTGCAGCCTCGCAGTGAATAACTCTTTCTCAAAGTCGATCTCTGAAAGCGTGTGTATGTCTGTGCGTATGTATGTGCCTGCGCATATGTGCATGTGTGTATATATATATGCATATATACGTATATATGTATGTGTGTCAATAAACATCCATGAGTATATATCGTAAACTCTCAAATCTATCGATATACCGTGGGTATGTTCATGTGATTGGTGCTTATTTTATAGACCCTCAAAAGATGAAGGGCAAAGTGGGCCTCAGCGGAATTTGAACTCAGAACGAAATACCGATAAGCCTTTCGTACAGCGAGATAATGATCCTGCCTGATTAATATTCTTGTTGTTTATGTCGTTGTTGTTGTTGCCGCTGCTGCCGCCGCTGAGGCTCTGTGTGTTTCAGATGTTGCTATTATAACAAGGATTCGGAAGAAATAATGAGTCACACAAAATGACTTGCGCAATTTTGTCATATCGATTTAATTTGTAAGTTCTACACTTCTAGTCATACCGAGTACAAAATTTCCATTTCCCTCATGAGGCACAGAGGTGATCCACTGACAAACCAGTTACAAACTACTTCTATGAATTCGATCAACGATACCCATCATCCCTGCAGATTGGGAAGCATATGCATATCCCTTCTCATCAACATCACTAATACAGGTAATGACAAAGAAACCGTCGTCGCCGTCGTCTTTATCATCATCATCATAATCGTAATTTTTATCATCATCATCATCATCATCATCACCATCATTACTATCATAATCACCGTCATCCTCAATAAACTCCAACGCCACAAGCAGCATCGTCATCATCAATGACATCATCATCCTCAAGATTCATATTATTAACATCGAAATAATTTTCTCACTTGAACTTGTGTTTAGAAAGCGACAAAGCTAGAGATTGGTCCGGCAACATTTTTTTGAAGGTGTCTTTTCCCCAAAGCCAGAAAGTTGTCATCATCCCTCGCCCTTTCACATTTATCTGGCCTCTTGATTCCAAAGTATATCCCCCTAATTCTTCAAGAATGCCAGCTGTAACCTCACTCACTTGAATTCGCAGAGCGTAACAACTAGACTCCATCCTCGAAGCTGTGTTCACAGTGTCTCCGAACAAACAATACCGAGGCATAAGTTTACCAACCACACCGCTTACAACTGGTCCTGAATGTATTCCAATTCGTAATTGTAAAGTAGATTTTGGTATATGTGGTATTTCAAACACGGTCACCATTGACATCAGATCTAAAGCCATTGTTGCAATCTCTCCCGCATGACGATTCTCATTCTTCTCTGGGAGACCACTCACCACCATGTATGAGTCACTGATAGTTTCTACTTTATAAACATCATAATCATCGAGAACTTTGTCGAATGCATTATAAATCTCATTCAAAAAGTTCACAATCTCGATTGGGTTACTTTCTTTGCATATCATATAGAAATTGGCGATATCGCTGAAGAATACAGTGACACTTTCAAAATACTCTGGAAGAATTTTGTTTCCTTCTCTTATGTCGTTCGCTACTTTCTTTGGAAGCATTTGGCCAAGTAGTTGTTCTGCTGTAGCTTTGTTCTTTTCAAGTTCTTTTGTTCTTTCAATAACAACAACTTCTAAACTACTAGAATACGTCTCCAATCGATGAATTAAATTGTCTATGAGCTCACCTTTCATTGGATATATTTCCATAAGCATAGTAATGATTTTGCTAAAAGCGGGTCTTGCTTTAGGTTCCTCCTGCCAACATTGTTCAATCATCTTCCCAAATAAGTCATGTGATGTTTTATCTGTCGGCAAAAGATCTTCTTTTATAATTGGTCTTGTGTAAAGCATGTCCTCTCCACCGATATCTTCCCAAATTCGCCGTGCCGCCTTACTAGATTTATATTTTATTAAAGCTAGAATGTCTTTCACTGATAAATAATTGAGTTCGTATTCATAAGGAGATGCCCTAGTAATAATTTCGCATGTGACTATTGCGAATGAATAAACATCACCAGGTGGTGTACCTGCCTTGATTCCATCTAAATCTGAAACATGCTTTAACAATTCAGGAGCCGTCCAGAAAAGCTCTTTCTTTTCTTCCGGGGTTTTCTCATTTGGAATTCTATTCTCTCCAAAACGAATGACATGTGCTCCAAAACCAGTGAGGCGTACGGTCCACCTATTATCTAATAAACAGTTTGAAGATTTTAAACGGCCGTGGGACTTAATGTTTGATATGTCGTGGATAAATTCCATACCACGACATATGTCTTTCATGAAAGAAAAGAGGAAATCCCATCCAAGTTCCACTGCTTCATTTGCTAAAACATCCTCTAAACTTCCCTTCTCAAGGAATTCGACAAACAGACTGACATTAGGTTTCACTAAACAAGCACCACCAAATTGAATAACATTCTCGTGTCTAAGTTTAACCAAGCCAACCATTTCGAGAATAAGAGCTTCATTTTTTCTATCTATTGTATTACTGTGAATGAAATTTACATACCATTGTTGTTCTTTCCATTTGTGTCTCTGAATCATTGTTGCACATTTACTGTTATAAGGAAATGAGATAAGACTTAGATTTACAACTTCAACAAACGTCCAATCGACAATCCAGTCAGTATTAGCTAGAGCTATTTTTTTCTGATTGTGTTCTATTAACTTTACACTAAAGAAGTATATAAAGAAGCATGCCACTAGAAAAATCAAACCGGATGTCAACAGAATCTGCATGATATGTATATCACAGTGTTCTCCTACATAAATCCAGGAGTTACAGTTACAGTGAAAAGGCCGAACGCATATTCCATGTAAACAACTGCAATTTGCCTTATCACAAATGGCACCCATATAACCTGGATGACAAATACATTTCCTTGGCACTTCGCAGTAACCATACTTACATTTACACTCTATAATAGAGCACGTGTTTCCTTTGAATCCCTCGTTGCATACGCATTTACCACCTGGTTCACAAGTACCAGAGTCGTAAACATTTATATTCTCGGGGCTTACCAGACGTAACCCACACCGAGTTTTACAGAAGTAAGGAGCTATGACATATTCCTTCCTCTTCATCACAACTGGCGGCCACGTTTCTCCGGGATATTTAACAAATCTCTGTGTGATTACGTCAATCATACCTGAATAAGACATATATTGACGTACATTGTATTTACCCGAGTTTGGAAGTATGACCGAAGCTTGAGTATCCAGTCTTTCGTAATCTCCTTTCGCAGAATATGGTATTTCTAGCTGGGAAGAATCGTTGATTTTCTGGATGAACCTAATAAATTCTAAGACTCTTTCTTCTCCTGAACCTGTTCGATTAGTTTTGGGATTAATTTGCGCTAAAAATGCAAAGTAACCAATACGGTTTCCATTCTTATCAAGTTCAAGGTCAGAAGTCAAACCATGGATCTTTAGATTTCGTAATTGATCTGCTTGTAGTTTACCGGTTGCTGTCAGATGTTGACGAAGGATTTTTGCCAGCATGGCTGCATAAAGATGCACAGCATCGTATCCAAGCCCCATTCTTGCACCAATATAGTTGGATCTGTAGCTTACACTTCCGCCTTTGTACATAGTTTTGTCGGCTGCAAACCAATTACCGAATACTCGAAACCAGTCTGATGAAGTATAACCGCTTATATTATATTGTTCACTAATCAAATTTGTACCTGCAAATGCTTGTGTGCATTTTACTGCACCGCTGCATACACCTTCATCATCAAACGGGAATTGCCAGACATATTCACCAAATAACACCCATTGAAAACCATGCAACGAAGAGATGCCAGTCATATATGCCTCGCGTAAGGCATAGGGTTGAACATACTTCGGTGCAAAAAAAAAAATTATTTTACTACCCATAGTTGAAACTTGTACCAGTTCAGCAAGGAAGTACGTAGTAGGCATACTGTTTTTATCATTCTTTATTTCCGGAAGCACAATATTTCCAGCCAATTGCATTCCATGTTTAATCAAAAGAACGTAAAATAATGGGCTCACTTCAGTGTCATAGTAACGGATTGTTATTATCTTAGACCATTTGCGCTCTACCGCTGCCTGTAGCACCGAGTTGATAAGTCTTTGTTCAGTCCAACAAACTCTATTTAAATATCTGTGTGTTTCGCCTTTGGATAACTTATGTCCAATATTAACGGTTGAAATAAATGGCACACGGCCTTTTAAAAGTAATGGGTACACTGCTTCAGTGATCTCTGTTGACACGCTACCAATCACTAAGCGGATATTATCATAACGAAGCAAATTAGCATCTGAAGTCAAATCCAGTAATTTTCTATATGCAGTCGACATATCACTCCTTGTGTCCACGCTTTTAACACTGAACCACACGCCTCTGCTTTTCAAATACGGAACTAATATTCCATTGTTGATGTCATTTACAGCAAGTTGAATGAAAGTATTTACATGAGAATCAACGTTATTACCAGACCCACTGTAGTGAAAATCTCCAAAGTGGGCAATTGAATAATTTCCTCGGACAGTAAACTCTGGTGTGGTATACGAAATAGATTGCTTGCCTTGGATATATATTATGAATTGTACTTTGTCAATTAGCTGACATATTGATATAAGTAACATAGCCCTCCCCCTTTTTAACTTAGCATATTTATCAATTGAGATACAAACTTGAGCCGGGATAGTATGAAATATTAACTCATTATTTGAATATGGCCCGGAATATACTTGACGCTCATCGCTATCTAACACAATAAGAGAAAATCCACCAGGGATGAAGGAACTTAGTAATATAGTGATTCTATTCGTTATGGGATCTCGAATTTTATCCCATCTTTCCATCACTTTTTCATCGAGAACTAATTTCGTTATACGTTGAACCTTGACGTTCATGGAAGACGTGGAAACCATAGATAATATATTCCCCTGTTGCGCACCTGTCACACTTGTGAACAGATAATATTTGCCATCAACTTTATGAAGATGGGAACCAAAATCGATAAAGCAAGACGGACAAGATGGAATTCTAGTAAAAGGATCACGTGCCATCGTCATTGTTATGTTTAATTGTAAATAGTCAACAGCATCTAAAATTCGAATAGTTCGGAAAACAACTTTACCCTTCTCCGCTTGTTTACGAATTGACAAATCTCGTGTGTTGAGATGTAACAAAAATTCATCAGCGTCCAGCATAACTTCTGTCGAAGCCAAAATCATTTCTTTCTTTTTGTCGGCATAGAATTTCTTATAGTCATACGGAACTGTTAATATAACAAAAGCCACCGAATCAAGACCGTCTTCTACTCGTTCATCGCTGCTATCGCGAATTTCGACCTCAACATCGAAATTATGGTTCGCTTTTACTGATGCAGGCGGTTGCTTGGTAACTCGCAAATGATGTGCAGGAACTGTAATACGTATTGGATTAGTGTCAGTTTTTGCTTGATATTTGGGGACCTCAATTCTCAGCAAACGTGGGCCAGGCGGTAATATTGTATGTTCATGGTAGATCCAGTCAATTATTATTTCTCCTTTGAATATTTCAATGTTCAATTCAACTTTAGAATTCGGTGATCCACACCGGGTTTTCGCATACTCTCTATTGATTCTCTCCGGATAACCCAGCCACCATGCTGTTTTCTGACACAATTTACCTCCACTCTCAGCCCAAGCGTCTGAATGAGAACTGTTTTCAGCTGTTTTAACATCCAATGATGTGACCTTTGCTGTTAGGTTTAATGTTGGTTTTGGTGTAAACAGAGTCCCATTCTTAAATTGTAACACGGCAATTATTGGTTTGCTAATCGTTTGATTTAGTGGGACAGAATAGTAGAGATCTAGTGGATTAGAAGGAATGATACGTGGGGGGAAATGCTCTCCTTTAAACTTAATAAAATATTCCCCATTATTTGAAGGCAAAAAATTGAATAGTATAAAAAGTAAACGTAAATGTTTCATATTTCTTCTCGAATATTTTCGAAGCTTTCACTTGTGTTATTTTACAATTTCCGTTTATAGCAGGAACATATCTTTCGTCGGCGTTTAAAGAATGCCGCTTCTATGGTAAATAGCAACAGCGGCGTCTTTTCAGAGCAATTTAATCATAACAAAATACAACCATGATCAGCTTTTCTCCTTGTGTATATATATGCTTGATGTAAGTAACTATGTGTGAATGAATACATATATATAAGCATATTACCTGTGTACGTGTGTATGCGTATGTGTTTCCATATGTTTTTGTGTATATATATTTCCGTGTGAGGATGTGTATACTTTTGGTTATCTGCTTGTATTAGTTATATTTAAATTTAGGGAAAATAGATGTGAATGAGCCTGGAGTTTCTGATAAAGATCTCCCGCCCCAGAGGTGCTTTGCGTCACTCCGTCACCGACTCAAATATCTCCCTGCATCTCTTGTATAAATTAGATGCCAGCTTATTATCAATGGAATGTTAACTGAGAGTTAATCCAAAGAAGTGAGGATTTGCAGATTGAATACTGGACATTTGTAATGATATGTGAGTATTTAAACTCAGTTAACAACAGCTAGTAAGCCAGGAATTGATTATGAGAAATAATAAACATCTCTCTGACTTGGAAACTGAAGAAATCCCGAGTAAGATCAATCTAGAATTATATGAACCAACATAGAAAAATCAGACGGGCGCCCATAATTATTCAGAGAATCAAGAGAATGCAACTAAGAAATAGAATAAAATACTTTCAATTTTAACAATGGCAAGGAGAAGTAAACATAGGCGCAGGAGTGGCTGTGTGGTAAGTAGCCTTCTTACCAACCACATGGTTCTGGGTTCAGTCCCACTGCGTGGCACCTTGGGCAAGTGTCTTCTACTATAGCTTCGGGCCGACCAAAGCCTTGTGAGTGTTTTTGGTAGACGGAAACTGAAAGAAGCCCGTCGTATATATATATATATATATATATATATATATATATATATATATATATGTGTGTGTGTGTGTGTGTGTGTGTGTATATATGTTCGTGTGTTTGTGATTGTCCCCCCCCCCCAACTTCGCTTGACAACTGATGCTGGTGTGTTTACATCCCTGTAACTTAGTGGTTCGGCAAAAAGAGACCGATAGAATAAGTACTAGGCTTACAAAGAATAAGTCCCGGGGTCGATTTGCTCGACTAAAAGCGGTGCTCCAGCATGGCCGCAGTCAGGGGACTGAAACAATTAAAAGATTAAAAGATTATATGCATCCCCCACAAACACATACGTATGCACACACACATACACACACCCACACACACCACGCAGACAACTATAACGCTACAAGCATTCACAGAGTGACACACACATATACACACACCACCCAGCTAAATATAAAATACATACATAGACAGACCAATACTCATATACACACACATTACACAAGCACATATATATATGTATACATATACGTATATATATATATATATATATATATATATATATATATATATATATATATATATATATATATATATATATATATATATATATATATATATATTATAAGGTTTTTAACTTTTAAATTTTCATATTCAAAAGAGACAGACTTCAAATTCGATATATCGATTTATTCACCACTCTATGTTAACATTTCTCTGCCAAACCTATCCAGTGACTGGTCGATTGGATTTAGACATTTGGCACTTCTTCAGGAGTGGTTGCCGTTCGAACAAAACACGAAAAAAACACATACATAACGATCATTAAATCCTTAGAATCTCGTTAGATTTCATCTTTGTTATTATAGGGGAGATAACTCCGTAATTTTCTATTTTTATTGCTCTCCTGTGAATTTCCACTAGATTAATTAATTATGTTGTGTATTTCTCTTTACTATACTATATTATCCGTTCCTTTACCCGTATACATATGCATACATACACTTTACCCGTATACTTATCCATATATACATACATACACACATATATACATATATATATATATGTATACACATATACATATATATATATATATATATATATATATATACATACATATACACACATACACACATACATACAAATACAACACATATATGTGTATGTATACATGTATACATACACATATATACATGTACATATACATACATATACATATACATATATATATATATAAATATATATATATATATATACACACACACACTTACACACACACACACACACATATATATATATATATATATGCATATCTTTCATATAAACACACACACACACTTATATGCACTCATCCATATATGCATAATTGCACATACACAAACATACATGAGACATCATGTTGTACTTCATCACATCTTAAGATCGTTTATAGCAACGAAATGTACTTCTTATGATATGCGTACATTTCAGAGCATTATTCTTTACTTTATTAATCAATTTATCCTTAGACAAGAGTATGTGGTATAGTTCCACCGTACAGAGCGAACAATACTTTCTTCCTCTCTCATATGGCATTGATCTAGCTATTATAGACCATTCTAATGAATAGTGTGTATTGCTTTCCTTAAGACTCCAGATGTATTTGCTAAGACTAGTGCTAGCCATTTTCTTCCTATCTCTAAAGCATGATAAATGGTTAGAAATTCTACGGCATACCTGTCCTAAAGTGCACCCCAAGTATGTCATGGTACCTGTTTGAGTCTTTACTTTGCATTGATATATTATATTTTTGACTTTCGCATTAGGTCCTTCAAATTTTATTCTCCTAGGGTTTACCTCTTTTACTGTGATTATGTTCTTACTCCTATTATTAATAAATGACCCTCCATTATTATTATTATTATTATTATTATTATTATTATTATTATTATTACCATTATCACCATTATTATCATTATTATTATTATTATTACCATCATTGTTATCATTCTCATTATTATTATTATTATTATTATTATTATTATTATTATTATTATTATTATTATTATTATTATTATTATTATTATTATTACTGCTATTTATATTATTATTCAAATTCTCATTCCTACCTGTTTCTCTAGACTTAAGTATTTTAAGGTTATGTGCTGCTATTATCTGTGCTATGTTCCTAGTATTTGAAAATCCAAATCTGATTATATGTGTGTTTATAATCTTACCATAGTGTGAGCTCCTTGGGAAGTGTCTACCTATCACTTCTCTAAACTTAGCTATCAGATTACTCCTGATATTTCTCCCAAATGAGATTATGAGCCAGATTTTATTATCCTTATTATTATCATCATGGTTATCAATAATGTTTTTAAAGAATTTTAAGTTACCTATGTTGTGTTTATGAGGGTACTTTGGTTTATTTAGTTTATTTACTTTGTGTTTATTCCTATTATTATTATTATTATTATTATAATTATTATTATTATTATTATTATTATTATTATTATTATTATTATTATTATTATTATTATTATTATTGTTGTTGTCAGTTGTTTCAATTCCTTTGCTATCATTTTCAATATAGGAGACCCTTTCTTTATATCCTGCCTTATTTAGTGCTGTATTATAGAAATTAGCTTCATTATTAAATACCCTATTGTTAGCAGATAATTTGGAGAGTCTTAAAGATATATTTCTTACTAGATTCTCTATTATAGCCCTAGGATGGTTACTTGATTTATTTATATACTGTAGGTTTGTTAGGGGTTTGTGGTATGGTCTATATGTTTTATTCTTCATATCTAATCTTACATCTAGGAAATTTGCTACTGAGACATCATCTTCGTAAACTATACCCATCCCCATTCTGCTGAAAAATCTGGCCAGCCTACCCTTAATTCTCTGTAGTTCCTGGTTTGAGCAATTCCTAACATATAACAGGCAGTCGTCTCTATACAACCCCTAACCCTAACCCTAGGGAATTGATCATTTAATTCATAAAGGATAAATGATCCCACCATATTAGCTATTTGGGCTGAGTCGGAACTTCCCATGGCAACATCAAATGCGCCAGGGGTATCTTTCGTTACCCATATCTTATCTTTAAAGCTAATAAACGATTTCCTTGCTGCTCTAATAACTTTAAATTCTTCTTTAGTAAGGCCTGCTTTTTTATGGAAGAACCACATTGCCTTGTTTAGTACTATTGGGTTAATTGATCTATAAAAGTTAGCTATATCAAATTGGATAAATTTTGTTTCTTCTTTATGTTCAATTGATCTAAACCAATTAATTACTTGGTCTGTACTCCTGAAGAAGTGCCAAATGTCTAAATCCAATGGACCAGTCACTGGATAAGTTTGGCAGAGAAATGTTAACATAGAGTGGTGAATAAATCGATATATCGAGTTTGAAATCTCTGTCTCTTTTGAATATGAAAATTTAAAAGTTAAAAACCTTATAATATAAATATAAACTGTGAGAACGACCCTTAAGGAATCTAGTTAATGCTCCCCTAAGGTAAGTTCTTATGCTATATTGGTAACGGTTGCTACATCCTCTTGAATATTATTATATATATATATATATATATATATACACACCCACACATAGAACCGTGCACAGACACACAAACACACACACACACACACACACTCACACCATCTTGAACTCTAAAACCAGTCCAAAAATCTCTGAACCATGACAAACTAGCCCAGAAACAAAAGAGAATCCTTTTAATTCCACACACTATTCGAAATCAGATCATGTGAATGCTTTCGCCCAGCAACCAACCTCCAATACTCTTTCTAAAAATAGCAACCATCCTTGCCACAAAACTGGAGATGAATATAAGAGTTTGGTTATTCCCCTAAAATTCTGTATAAATTTTGGAATATTTCCGATGAAGATTTGACTAAACAATACAAGCTTTCTCCTATTAAATACTGTCTACAAATTCTTTCTGTATTTATTCTTATATACAATCATGTTTTCTAATGAATTTATAAATAATTTTCTCGACTAAAGGCGGTGCTCCAGCATGGCCGCAGTCAAATGACTGGAACAAATAAAAGAGTAAAATAGTAAAAGAATTATGAATATATTTTACTATCTATTTTGAACACCTCTATGTAAACTATTTAAACACAAAGCCCCTCTTAACATTTTCTTAACATTGTCAAAGATTCTATTTCTTATCATTGTCAAAGACTCTATCACTGTATTTTAGTACATCTATGTTAACCATTTTTTACACCACAATGGCACCACAAAGACATGCATTTTACTTTTGAAAATCGTTTTTCGAAAAGTGAAATAAACATCATTAAAAGACCTCTGTTCAAATCCTCTTCCCTATATATATAAATATATATGAATATTATATATATATATATATATATATATATATATATATACATACATATATATATATATATATATATATATATATATATATATATATATATATATATATATATATATATATATATATATATATATATATATATATAAATTCCAAAAGGGATAAAACTCTTTTACAGGAATTTTATCAAGAAGCCAGTGTGTAAAAAAACCCAGTTCTTGATAAAATTCCTGTAAAAGAGTTTTATCCCTTTTTGAATTTATATATATATATATATATAATATTAGGGAAAAAATCAAAATTTACAGGTAAAAACTGAATTAAATTCATTTATCGTATGATATTTACTTTGTATTATATTATACTTATTTATTGTGATTTTACTTATTAACTTTTTATATGTGACAGTGGATTTTCATCGATGAGTTCATGAACCTTGGTTCTTTTCTCTAAAACTATATATATTTAGTTGTGTCTGGGGAGAGTCATTTTCTTATCGTGCCTTAAAATTTAACACATTCACCGTTAAAATTTCCACTTATTACTTTCAAGAGTTAAGACTATTGAAAAGGTTGCAAGATGCAACGAAAATTTTAGGAAAATAAAAATAATAAGTGGATATTTTAACGGTGAGTGTGTTAAATTTTAAGGCACGATAAGAAAATGACTTTCCCCAGACACAACAGAATATGCTTCAACACACAAAATCACATCAAAAATCTTGCAAACCAAATCCAAAAACGAAATATATATATTTATATATATATGTGTGTGTGTATGTGTGTATGTGTTGGTGTGTGGTCAATAGATGACATCCAGATATTCTCTGTATAGAAAACAGAAGTGCTCAAGATATTGAAACGTGAGCACAGGTAGAAGTAAATGAAGGAATAATCAAGTTAGACAGATTAATATATAAGGTTTATTAAATACTTAAAATCCACAAAAATATATGTATGTATACATATAAGAAGTTTCAACTTAGACAGATTACAGATGATATAGATAAATAAGATGGTGGAGGAAAAATATTACAAATCCGGCAGTTGTTTCTGGGGGCCCGATTGTCCATAATAATGTCAATAAATTGATTCTTTCATAGGATGAAACGAGATTCTGACTTGAGGGAAGAAATCTAAGTTCAAAGACAGAATGACTGAATGCTGAGAGGTAAGTGTATTAAGGGTGAGGGGAAATGGGGGGGGGTATTAAATTGAGGGGAAATGGGGGTGGTATTAAGTTAGGGAACAGTGAGAAGTGAAAAAATATTTCAAGAGTGACGGGTTGATAAAAAGGATAATAGGGAGTAGTAGTAGTAGTAGTAGTAGTAGTAGTAGTAGTAGTAGTAGTAGTAGTAGTAGTAGTAGTAGTAGTAGTGGCAGCAGCCGTAGTAGTGGTGGTGGTGGTGGTGGTGGTGGTGGTGGTGGTGGTGGCGGCGGTGATGGTGGTGGTCGTCGTGACAATTGTGGTGGAAAGTAGGAGGATGAGTAGAGTCTTAACTCTTTCAGCCTCGCCCAATAGCTATGTCGCATTTTGCCGATTTATTTTTTCTTTTTGTGTGTCAGCTTCGTTAGATCGCCTCGAATTCCGTCGTTACTTCTACATTGTTCGGTGATCACAGTTGCGAACAGTAAACCAGACGGCTGAGGACGAAATTGCTCCAGAGTACCATCACGGTTTCCGAGACCATCGTTTTATTAGTTCGAAGGATCTAGTCGTCAAGCATCTGCATTTCACTGGCAACTTGGTAATATGCTCCTAGAAAGATGCATCATTAATTATGTCGAAGTCCAGGTCACGCACTGATTTTGATTCAAGGATTGTAATTCCTCCTGGCCCAGTCTATCCTATATTCTTTTCAGGGCTTGGATTTTTCCAACATTAAACTGCATACAAGGTGATGCATGACATTTTCCTCTTTTGGAGGCTTTCTTTGACTTTTGGAGGGAAGGTCTTTGCGTTCGTTATGCCTGTCGTATGACTTTGGATGCAGGAAGCGGCAGTTTACACCATCATGTACATGCCAGCAGTTATCACGCTTCCTAACTGCTTGAGTCCTTCCGTATTGACTGTCTAACGTTTTCGTTTTATTTGCTGGCTCTCGTTTGCTTTTCCTTCAGTGTTACTTCTATCAACATGTTCTTTTCTGTTATCTTTATATTTTAGCCGTTTATAAGCTGTTTCGTCCTTTTTGGATGTTGATATTGGTGGTGATAGGATCATCAGTGCTGGTGTCTTCTTCCTTGGTTTCCTCCCGTATATTGTTAAAGAAAGATTGAGATAAGGTGACATAGGGAGAGAGAAAGAAAGACAGCAATTGGTTCTGTTCCTTACTCATGGCTGCTGAAGTCTCTACATTTAGCAAAACTCTTGTTTCCATAGTTGCAGCCACTGGGAGGCTCACAAATATCTCGCCAACAATCCTCGCACTTATAACTGGGAGTTGGACAATCGTCTCCGATTTTCCAAATAATTCAATTTGAATATTCCAAGGAGATAGTCTTTCTATAATTCTATTTGATATTAAAACCATTATTATTTCTACTACAAAAAACCGGTGGCTAAATTTTGAGGTCCGCAACTCGGAAGATTCTAGTGTAACTCATAATTTCTTTGCGGACCACCTGAATTTCTCTGCTAAAATGTTAACAATGCCAAGAGATGGCTGGAGTTATTTACAACATTTTTAGCTAAGACAGAAATGGAATTTCAAGAAAATTGTTCGAATGTGTTTGTGAAAAATGAAAAATCAGCCCTAACTCCAGAAACTGTACATCAACAGTCTCTTTATCTCTCCTGTTCTGCACAATGAATGCTGCATATATCCTATGCATTGGTAAAATAAATCATACGAAGGTGCTGTAAATAACGATAAGCTGATCCGAAAATATTACACCAGACTCAAAAAAATTTGGCAGTCGCAACTTTCCATTTAGAAGACAGTAGTCTACAATGCGTTTGAGTACCAATGCTAATCCCATTTGAGATACTTGACTGATCTGTAGAGGAAAACCACTTCATAGTCTATAAAACCTGTGAGACCCTGACATCAACTGGAAACTTCTACAGAATGAAGATCTGGATGTGAAATGCCCATTCCAAAATAAATAAATAAATAAATAAAGAAATAAATAAATAAACCATGTAAGAGTATCTTGCCCGATGTCTTGAAAACGACAGTAGTATATATATATATATATATATAAATCGCAGCCTCTCTTAGGCTCGTGAGTGCTTCATCACATCTGACTGCGAAGACTATGCATTTGTAGTCCAATAGCAGGTGATTGTTATAAAGTTTCTAAAAAAAAAAAATCAGTGAAACCCCTGGAGAGCCAGCAATCAACCGGAATGGTACATTATATCACATTTCTATGGAAGGCATCACAGATGTGGTCCAAAATGCCATCAAGGTATTACGTCTCAGTGAGACACAACGTTTTCACTATAAGAATTTACTATGCCATTCGAATAAATGTACTGGAATAAATGTAGAGAACCCCACTATTATTTCATACATACATAAACATGAAAAAATATGGGTAGAACATTCCCATCAAAACTGTTACCAAGTGCAAACACAAGGAGGCGGATATTGATGTTTGGGATAGACAAGTAAAATTACGTACCGTCAATGAGGCCAAGAGGGCTGCTGATGGAAATATCTCATCGAAAATCAAAGAAAAATAGGTTAATTACGGACAACTGCTTCGAAACATTTACCTTTACACCTAGATTCTTAATTCATATTTATACAAATAATTAGTACACATGGTTGTGTAAGTAAATGTTATAGGAAAAATCTAAATTAGCCGGGGTTTGCAGGAAAAAAATCAACCAGGTAACTTGCATATTACAACTACAATTTCTAAGAGGAACAGTAAATATATACAAAACATTTTTCAAGTTCAAATGTGAATTTGTTTTTATCTACATTCTACGGATGAAGCTTTGTTATGTTTGTTAAAAACCAGCTCCTCCCTTACTGGAGAATTCAAATAATTTAAGATTAAAAAAATAACATACATACAAATATATACGTGTGCTTCTATATTAATTTTAAGTATTAATTCTCTCATTTCTCACACGAATGCAAACTACCGCCGAGACAAAGTGCAAAAGCCGGCAGTATGCATCAACTGGATATATATCTAACCGATTATTTTGGGGAAAGAGACACTCTCTTCATATACCTCTGAAATTAAGACCTTCCTGTCCAAGGAAAAAGAACTTATAGTTGTTTCT
>NC_142939.1:12053071-12065571 GCF_046866305.1 Octopus bimaculoides | reverse complement strand
TCAAACACGGTCACCATTGACATCAGATCTAAAGCCATTGTTGCAATCTCTCCCGCATGACGATTCTCATTCTTCTCTGGGAGACCACTCACCACCATGTATGAGTCACTGATAGTTTCTACTTTATAAACATCATAATCATCGAGAACTTCATCGAATGCATTATAGGTTTCATTCAAAAAATCCACAATCTCGAATGCGTTACTCTCTTCGCAAATATTGGAGAAATTGGCAATGTCGCTAAAGAATACAGTGACACATTCAAAATACTCTGGATAAATTTTGTTTCCTTCTCTTATGTCGTTCGCTACTTTCCTTGGAAGCATTTGACTTAGTAGTTGTTCTGCTGTAGCTTTGTTCTTTTCAAGTTCTTTTGTTCTTTCAATAACGACAACTTCTAAACTACTAGAATACGACTCCAATAGATTAATTAAATTATCTATAAGCTCACCTTTCACCGGATGGATTTCTTTAAGCATTCGATGAATTGTAGAGAACACAGGCCTCGCTAAAGGCTTCTCCAGCCAACATTGTTCAATCATCTTTCTAAATAAATCACGTGTTGTTTTATCTGTTGGGAAAAGTTCATCTTTTATAATTGGTCTTGTGTAAAGCATGTCGTCTCCACCGATATCTTCCCAAATTCGCCGTGTCGTCTTCTTAGAATTACTTTCTACTAAGTCTAGAATGTCTTTCACAGATAAATAATTGAGTTCGTATTTATAAGGAGTCGCTCTAGTAATAATTTCGCATGTAACTATTGCGAAAGAATAAACATCACCAAATGGCGTACCTGCTTTGACATCATCTAAAACAGAAGCACCTTTTAACAGTTCAGGAGCTGTCCAGAAAAGCTGTTTCCTTTCTTCCAAGGTTTTATCATTTTGAATTCTGTTCTCTCCAAAACGAATGATATGTGCTCCAAAACCAGTAAGGCGTACGGTCCACCGATTATCTAATAAACAGTTTGAAGATTTTAAACGACCGTGGGACTTAATGTCTGATATGTCGTGGATAAATTCCATACCACGACATATGTCTTTCAGAAAAGAATAGCGGAAATCCCATCCAAGATCTACTGCTTCATTCGCTAAAACATCCTCTAAACTTCCCTTATCAAGGAATTCGACAAACAGACTGACATTAGGTTTCACTAAACAAGCACCACCAAATTGAATAACATTCTCGTGTCTAAGTTTAATCAAGCCAACCATTTCGAGAATAAGAGCTTCATTTTTGCTATCTATTGTATTACTGTTAATGAAATTTACATACCATTGTTGTTCTTTCCATTTGTATCTTTGAATCATTGATGAATATTGGCTGGCCTGAGGAAATGAGGCGACACTTATTTCAGCTAGATCGACAACCATCCAGTCTACGATCCAGTCAGTATTATTAAGTGCTGCGCGTTTCTGCTGGTGTTGTGTTAATTTTACGATAAAGAAATACCCAAAGATAAGTAATATTAAAAGCGCTGCGATGGTTGGTAATACAATATATCCGATATGTATATCACAGTGTGATCCTATATACACCCATTTGTTACAACGACAGTAAAACGGCTTCATGCATGTCCCGTGGACACATCTAGTACAATTTGGTTTACTGCAAAATGTACCCGTATAACCATCCCTACATATGCATTCTTCTGGTTTTTGACAATAACCATGTACACATGAACACATCATGCTAATACAATCCAGTCCTGTGTACCCAAATTTGCATCTGCACTTATTGCCTATAATACAAATACCAGTGTCGTAAATATTTATATCCTCGGGGCTTATTAGATTTCTCCCGCACTTCAATCCACAAGAGTAAGGTGGTAAGACCTTTTCAGTTCTCAACATTTTAACTGTTGGCCAATTTTCTCGAGGATTTCTAACCAATTTCTGTGAGACTGCATCAATCATTCCTGAATGAGACCAATATTGACGGAGGTTGTAATGTTTCGAATCCGGTAGTGCAGACAGAGCCTCAGTGTCAAAGCTTTCGTAATCTCCTTTTGCAAAATATGGTATTTCTAGCTGAGCAGAATGGTTGAGTCGCCGGAAGAACCTTATAAATTCTAGGACTCTTTCTTCACCTGAACTTGTTCGATTAGTTTTGGGATTAATTTGCGCTAAAAATCCAAAGTAACCAATGCGGTTTCCATTCTTATCAAGTTCAAGGTCAGAAGTCAAACCATGGATCTTTAGATTTCGTAATTGATCTGCTTGTAGTCTACCGGTTGCTGTCAGATGTTGACGAAGGATTTTTGCCAGCATGTCTGCATAAAGATGCACAGCATCGTATCCAAGCCCCATTCTTGCACCAATATAGTTGGGTCTGTAGCTTACACTTCCGCCTTTGTACATAGTTTTGTCGGCTGCAAACCAATTACCGAATACTCGAAACCAGTCCGATGAACTATAGCCGCTTATATTATATTGTTCACTAAATAAATACGTGCCTGCAAATGCTTCAGTACATTTTTTTGTCTTGCTGCATATACCTTCATTATCAAAAGGGAAATGCCAGACATGTTCACCAAATAACACCCATTGAAAACCATGCATCGAAGAGATGCCACTCAAAAATGCTCCGTGTAAAACAATGGGTTGAATAGACCTTGGGGCAAAAAAAAATATTATTTTACCACCCATAGTTGAAACGCGTACCATTTGTGATGAGTAATATCTGTCAGCCGCTCTAATATTTTGATTAGGTTTAACAATCGGTAGGACAATAAGTCCGACACGTTTAATTCCATATCTTTTCATGTAGACGTAAAACCGAGGGCTCACACGAGTTTCTTCATAACGGATCATTATTATCTTAAACCATCTGCGTTCTTTCGAGGCCAGAAGTACTGAGTTAATTAGTGCATCTTCTGTCCAGCAAACTCTGTTGAGATATCTGTACTTTTTGTGAAAGGTGTTATCAAGTCCAATGTTAGCTGTTGAAATAAATGGTATACGCCCTTTCAGAAGTAATGGGTACACTGCTTCAGAGATATCTGTTGACACACTACTTATCACTAAGCGTATACTATCATAACGAAGTAAATTAGTTTCTGAAGTCAAATCCATTAATTTTTTGTAAGCAGTCGATATATCGTTCTTGGTATCAACGCTTTTTACACTGAACCATATGCCCTTGTTTTTCAAATACGGAGCTATTATTCCATTGTTGATGTCATTTACAGCAAGTCGAATGAAAGTATTTACGTGAGAATCAACGTTTTCTCCAGACCCACTGTAGTGAAGATCTCCAAGGTGGACAATTGAAATATTACCTAGGACGGTAAACTCTGGTGTTGTATATGAAATTTGGAAATTGTTTTCAAGTGAAAATTTTAATTGCACCTTGTCAATTATGTGGCATATTGATATGTATATTAGCGACCTTCCCCTTTTTAATTCAGTAACACTGTCAGGAGATATACAAACTCCAGTTGGGATACTATCAAGCACTAAATGTTGATTTGAATCTGGCTCAGAATATACTCGACGCCCATCGCTATCCAACGCAATAAGAGAAAATCTACCAGGGATGAAGGTACTTAGTAATATAGGGATTCTATTCGTTGCGTGATCTCGAATTTTATCCCATCTTTCCATCACGTTTTCATCGAGAACTAATTTCTTTATACGCTGAACCTCGATTCTCATTAGAGACGTGAAAACCATAGGTAATATATGCACCTGTTTCGCACCTGTCACGCGAGTGAACAGATAATATTTGCGATCATCTGAAATTTTATAGTGATCAAAATCGATATAGCAAGACGGACAAGATGGAATTCTAGTAAAAGGATCACGTGCCATTGTCATCGTTATGTTTAACTGAAAATGATAGACTGCTTCTAAAATTCGAACAGTTCGGAAAGCAACTTTACCCTTCTCCGCTTGTTTACGAATTGACAAATCTCGTGTGTTGAGATGTAACAAAAATTCATCAGCGTCCAGCGTAATTTCTGTCACAGCTAAAATCATTTCTTTCTTTTTGTCGGCATAGAATTTCTTATAGTCATACGGAACTGTTAATATAACAAAAGCCACCGAATCAAGACCGTCTTCTACTCGTTCATCGCTGCTATCGCGAATTTCGACCTCAACATCGAAATTATGGTTCGCCTTTACTGATGCAGGCGGTTGCTTGGTAACTCGCAAATGATGTGCAGGAACTGTAATACGTATTGGATTAGTGTCAGTTTTTGCATGATATTTGGGGACCTCAATTCTCAGCAAACGTGGGCCAGGCGGTAATATTGTATGTTCATGGTAGATCCAGTCAATTATTATTTCTCCTTTGAATATTTCAATGTTCAATTCAACTTTAGAATTCGGTGATCCACATCGGGTTTTCGCATACTCTCTATTTAATCTCTCCGGATAACCCAGCCACCATGCTGTTTTCTGACACAATCTACCTCCACTCTCAGCCCAAGTGTCTGAATGAGAACTGTTTTCAGCTGTTTTAACATCCAATGATGTCACCTTTGCTGTTAGGTTTGATGGTGGTTTTGGTGGTAACAGATTCCCGTTCTCATAATGTATCACGGCAATTATTGGTTTGCTAATCGTTTGATTTAATGGGACAGAATAGTAGAGATCTAGTGGATTAGAAGGAATGCTACGTGGGGGGAAATGCTCTCCTTTAAACCTAATAAAATATTTCCCATTATTTGAAGGCAAAAAATTGAATAGTATAAAAAGTAAACGTAAATGTTTCATATTTCTTCTCGAATATTTTCGAAGCTTTCACTTGTGTTATTTTGCAATTTCCGTTTATAGCAGGAACATTTCTTTCGTTAGCGTTTAAAGAATGCCGCTTCTATGGTAAATAGCAACAACAGCGTCTTTTCTAAGTGACAAAATAATAACAAATCATACACAAAACTTACCGTCTTGCTCATTTTAGTTTGTCTGTCTGCCTGTAAGTGTGCTTCGATGCATATGTATGTATCTATGTATGTATGCATGCATGTATGTATGTAATGCATGTATAGTTGTATGTATATACGTCAGCATGTATTTCTGTACGTATCTATGATTGTATGTTTGTATGTATGTATGTATGAACGTATGTATGTATGTATGTCTGTATGTATGTATATATGTATGTATGTATAGATGTATGTATAGATGTATGTATGTATGTATGTGTGTATGTATGTATGTATGTGAGTAAGCATATGTTTGAGAGTGTGTGTCTCGGTATGCATGTGTCTACGTGTGTTCCTGCGTATGTTTCTGCGTATATAGGTGCAGACGTGGGTGTGTGGTAAGAATATTGCTTCCCAACCACATGGTTCCGGGTTCAGTCACACTTCGTGGCACATTGGGCAAGTGTCTTCTACTATAACTTCAGCTGACCAAAGCCTTATGAGCGAATTTGGTAGATGGAAATTGGAAGAAATCCGTAGTATATATATATATATATATATATATGTGGGGGGGGGGGAGAATGTACGAAAAAACAACAACAGACGAGGACAGGTGGTGTAAACAACAAAAGGGTGTATTAGTATGACGCTCGGGAATACGGAAAGTCTTTAATGTTTCGAGCTACGCTCTTTAACAGAAAGAATACGGAGACAAGGAGAAAAACACGGAGAAAAAGAATTGAATAGTGTTCAGTCAACGGTCATATATTTGTGTGTATGTCTGTGTGTATATGTTTGTCCCCCCCCCACATACACACACCACCACCATCGCTTGAGAACCGATTTTGGTGTGTTTACATCCTCGTAAGTTAGCGGTTCGGCAAAATAGACCGGTAGTATTAGTACAAGGTTTTGAAAGAATAAGTCCTGGGGTTAATTTGATGAACCAAGAAAAATACTCCTTTGAGGTGGCGCTCTAGCATGGCCGCAGCCAAATCACTGAAGCAAATAAAAGAGTTAGAGATTGTGAATATGTATTGCTCTGTGCGTCGCTCAAATTGTGATTGAAGCAAAAACTGTATAAATTAGTCTCTGGTGAACATCTGTCTCTCGGTGGTCGGGCTGTTACACACCAGCACATACCCAGTTATTTAGCCATGGAAATATTGGAGATAACAACGCATTGGTATAGGTGGATGCTAAGTAAACTTATTAATGTTGAAGACAAAAAAGCAAAAGTATGCAAGTAGAGAGCGAATACTAATGTAGACTATAGTCTTTAGGAGAAGGCATAGATGAAATGGACTTCTGGTGGCAGTGTAAACTAACGAAAGATAAATTTGAGTTCAGGGAGTGTAGCACATAAGAGAAAATACTGGAATTTCCTAAATGATGGAAGAGCTAAATTACTTAGAAGTATAAATATATACGTGCGTGTGTACATACATACATACATACACACACACACACACATATATGTGTGTGTTCCTGTATATGTACACTCTCCATCTTCACTCTTTCTCTCTCTCTCTCTCTCTCTCTCTCTCTCTCTCTCTCTCCCTCTCTGTATATATATATATATATATATATATATATATATATATATATATATATATATATATATATATATAAATATATATGTATCTGTAAAAAATATGGTACACTTATTCAGTAGCCATGATAAAACTCCGAGTTTCCGATGCCCGGGCGGTGTTCCGCTCCAACCATCTCTTCAGTTATCCAGCCACTGGAGGTTCTATTTGAAAAACAACCGTTAAGGAAACGAAAACAAAGGGAAATAAGCAACCATATATATATGGTTTCCATAACGGTTGTTTTTCAAATAGAACCTCCGGTGGCTGGATAACTGAAGAGATGGTTGGAGCGGAACACCGCCCGGGCATCGGAAACTCGGAGTTTTATCATGGCTACTGAATAAGTGTCACATATTTTTTACAGATACATTCCTCTATTTGCATAATATCGAGGTCTCTTTCTTTCTTTTGTTGCCATTCCTGCCAAATATATATATACATATATAGGTGTGTGTGTGTGTGTGTGTGTGTGTGTGTGTGTGTGTGTGTGTATAAAGGTTATGAAGGGTATTGGATTCAACCAAACCCAAAGATACAGGTAATACTGAGTAAGTGCTGTATACCGGCTAGTTTTGACCATGTCGTTGTATAAACATGAGTGGGGAATATAACATAGGTCGTGTATTAGCGTGTGTATGTATAAAGAGAGAAAAAGATAAAGAGACCAATGGCAAAGTTAGAAATATATTTTATGGATAAAGTCTTACAGCTTTATCCATAAAATATATTTCTAGCTTTGCCATTGGTCTATTTATCCTTTTCTCTCTTTATACATACATACATATATATATATATATATATATATATATATATATATATATATATATATATATATATATATATATATATATATATACACAAACATACACACATACACACACACACACATTTATGTAATTGTTTAACACGACGTCAAACATTAAGGCGAGGCAAACATCTCAGTCATATACAATATTATTATAGGGAAGAAATTGAAAATCTTACAGTCGTTTCTGGAATATCTTCGAGTATTGGATATTCCGTCATCAGATGACGGAGTATCCCATCCTCGGGGATATCCCAGAAACAGCTATAAGATTTCGAATTTCCCATATTTTGATAACGGAATATCCCGAGTATTGGATCTCATTCTGTTTTCAACAGTTCCCGATTTTTTATATCTTTGAATAAATGAAGATATGGTAGAAAATGGAATACAAAGGGTCTCTGATATTTTCCTGTAACTTTTACCTGCTTTCCACTGTTCAATAATTAAGTTTTTCACTGAACTTGTGAGTTCTTTACTTTTCGCCATTATTACGACACTACTTTATGTTGTCTCAGTGCTGAATGGAGAAGCTAGCATTTTGACACTTGAAAATGACCACGCCTGAGGGGCCCTCCTCTTCTCCCGCAGTCTTTACTGGTGTGCAACTGTCGTTGCTCACCTTTCCTTTTCTTTTTGTGGAGGCACCTGCCTCCACGACTTCCTCCGTCTCCCCCACCAATGGGGGTGGAGGGCACCGGATCTATTTCGAAACGGGGTCACCAGTTTTCATTTATGTTTTATGTAGTGTTTTTGGTACCGAAAGACTTTCAAACTTCGTATACTTATCTATTTTGTGTTATAGAACAGAAAAAAATGTTTGTATTCGAATTTATTTCATGTAAAAAATTGTCTTATTTCGATAATTTTTACTAATCACTGACGTCTATTCAGTTGAAAACAGTTAGCGCTGTAACGGTGTATATCGTATTAATCCCCTAACACTAACCCTAACCCTAACTAGACTGTTAACCCTAACCCTAACCCTAACCCTAACCCTAAAATTAACCCTAACTCTAGAATCCGAACTCTAAAATTGTTACACACATAGATACGCACAGCATAATTTATTATATAAACAATATATGCGTATAAATTACGATTAAACCGGATGAAATATGTCACAGGGAATAACATTTTTTATGACCACCCAGCAGTAACACTATTCAGCTGAATAGACGTCAGTGATTGGTTGAAATCACAGAAATACGACAACTTTAACATGGAATAACTTGCGATGTACGCTTTTTTGTTAAGAAGACTAAGAGTAAAAGATGTTTTATATGACACATTCTACCAGTGTCCCAAGTTTCAAAGTGTTTCGTTAGTGTTTCGTTAAGAAAATACTGGTGCCCCCGTTTTGAAATAGATCCAGGGCACCTTTTCTTTTTTCTTTTGCTACGGGGCCTTACCTTGGCCCTCGGGGCAGTTCTTTTTTATGTAGCCAAGTTCCAGGCACAGATGACATTGGTGGGGGGGACCCTCAATTATCATGGAGTAGCTGGACCCGGCCATCTTCAGGAAATCAGGGAAGCACATGTCCTCTACGGCCACTGGAGTCCACAAAGTCAATGTCGACTTGGCGCCCTCCCAGTAGACCGCAGGTGACATGTGAACATTAAGGAGCCAGGGTCCACTGTCCCCCAAGCCCTGCCGGATGGTATCAGTGATCCACTCGGCCTTGGCCCATGGGGGTAGTCTATAAACCCAGGCTCTAATTGTTCTCCTTCCGCAGTAAGAGGGGAGGGACAAAATTTCCTCCCCCTGCAGAGGCCGGCTGACCGCTTTTGCAGCTTCCTCAGGGGAACCACACCGTTGCGAACTTGACTCCTCCCCCACTCGAGACAAAAAATTTCTTCGCTGGCAAACAAATTGCCAGCTCTCTTTCAACAACCTCTTTGTTGAAGAGGGCAATGGTATTGCGTGACCTACAATAGGTCCGCATGACCACTGCCCTCTTCTCCATCTCATCCAACCACTGCTTGGGTGGGCACAATTCTCACTCCAGGGCAGCGTTCCTTTGCCATGCATTTAAAAAAGTTCAAAAGTTCAAAAAGTTCAAAGGAATATAAACACAGTTCGTATAAAAGAAAAAATAAGAAAGAAGAAATGAGAAAAGAGAAAAGGAAAAGGAAAAAAGAACAAAAGGAAAACCAAAATTGGAAGAAGAAGAAATTTAAAAAATGAGAAAAAAGAAAAGTTCCGGCTGGAATCCTATTTTCTGAACAAAAAAGTTCACTTCAACCGGTATTCCAGCTGTCTGAGTTCTCTTCTTGACACACTCCGCAATGCAGGGTAAATCCACAGAGAATGTTCAAATTTGGCAAAAAATGCCACATCAAATTTCACGAAAATTGAAACAATTCAAAAGTTCACATTCTCCGTAATAGTAAATTCACATGTAGAATTAAATTGGCAAAAATGCCACACCAAATTTCACGAAGAATTTTTTCCCCTCCGTTGCTGTGGTGGCATGCCCACCCACAGCAACGGACGAGGAACACAGCCTAGGCCTCATACATCAGACTACCTTTTACACCACAGCCACCAGGCAAAGGAAAAGTGCATTACCTACCTGCCCGACTTAAGGAGCGTGGCGAGCTAGACATCAGTATAGACTCGGCCGATAGACTGGTCCATTCCATGCGCAAGACCAGCTGTCCCACATAAGCCCAGAGACAGCAATGCCAGGAAACTGTGCAAAACGGTTTCGCCGTTCAGCACGCACTTGAGACAGGCCGGTTTGACAGCATATCCATTCTGTTGAGTTTATCTCGAACCGATATAGACCGTCGGTAGCACTGCCAGGCTAAGAACATCTGAAATTTATGCATTGTATTCCCCGACTGGAAAGTCTTCCAGAACAACCAAACGGTTCGTTTTTGTCGGCACTCAGTGTCTCCACGAGGACGTCATCGCACTTCTCCACCACTACTCCTATGTAGTTTGCTACAGTGGAACATCCACCGATCCCATTCCTCGACTGTGAGCGCCTAGCTACACTCGAGGTACTAAGCGCTCAGTCTCTCGGTCTTTCTTCACCACGACTGCAGCTCTTTCAAAGAGATCAACTGCACCAAGACGTGCCTCACAAACGGAACCCACGCGCGTTCACTGTCCAAAAATCGTTGCAGATGGCACAACCTTAGTGCATGTATGCGAATAAGAAACCTAAGCTACTAGGTAGATGGTGCTGGTGGCAGACTGACCGTCTGACGATTGGAACGCTTTCCCTCCACAAAAAAATTAAATAAGATACGCTCCAGCCTGATCAAGCAGTAACTGGAGCACAACATGACGGTCAGGCGATAAATGATGACGGAGGGGAAGTAAGCATTCGCCACCTCTGCCCGACCTTTCAGGAACTGCTTCCTCTCTGTCCATTTCTGGGTAAGACTGCTGAACCTGCACGTCACCTCGTCCTAGTTCTTATCTACTTGGAAGTCGGGAGCGAACCAGACCCCGAGCAGTTTAATTGGTCCGTCAGTCCAGTGCCCGCCGCTGTCGTTCGACAACATCGATCTGTCTCTCCTAGTCGCAAGTTCACCGACTTGTCTACGTTGATTTTGGCCCCTGCAAACAACTCATATTCCTTTAGAATGGAGCTGACTGTTTCCATTTCGGGGGCGTCCGACACCATTACAGTGACGTCGTCCGCGTATTCCGACACTGCCCTCTCGTGTTCCTGTTTGAAAGGAATAACACCTCAACTGTTTCAACTTCCGCAGCAGTGGTTCGACAGCCACTATGTGCAGAAGAGGTGATAGCGGGCAGCTTTGATAGACTGAGCGTGAAATGCGAAACGGTCCTGATAGGTGTGTATTGCACTCACTAAAACAGGTCCAAAACTGGTCGCTTTCAGAACGGCTTCCAAGTAGCGATGGTCGATCCTGTCGATTGCTTCGACCGATCCAAATTGATCAGCACCCTACCAAAGCCAGGTTTAGTCCCAGCCCTCACTATGATATATCGCATAAAGTGGAGGTTGTTGTGATTGGACATGTGTGATTGAGCACGTTTACGCTTTTTTGCCCAGACTACCGACTACAAACGCTAACCTTTTCGCTAACGCCGTCAACATAATCTTACACTCTATCTAGCAGACTTATGGGCCGAAAATGTCCTGGAATGTACCTATTGTTGGCGTCCTTCCTCAGTATTGATACTACACACCGGCTAATAGCAGTAAGAATGTTCGCGCTCCGTTGCGAGTTACAGTAGACGTCTGCCAAGAGGTCGTGAAAACTCTGGCACGAACACAGAGAATTCATAAGGCACACCATCCAAACCGGGATATTTACGATTTGTGCAATCTCTCATCGCGTCCCGTATTTCAGAGGCCGTTATTGGTTTTGCGCAGCACCTCGCATCCGCTGGCAACAGCCGAGGTAGGCCGTCCAGGTAACAACAACATTTCGCTACCGTCGACCCTTTGTTTTCCTCAAACAGCTGCGCGAAGTGCTACGGGGAAAGTTGCACATATCTACTTGTAACTGATCCGTCAAAGCTCTGATCGTGGTCTTGTTGCCACATCGCATCCTCACAGTTTGGGACCATCGGAAGGTTTCAGTTCATTTGCATTTGGGTGCACGAGCCTTCGCTCTAACAACCCAGCGTTTGCCTCAAAGAAATGGTGAAGGGCCATTCTCGCGGCTAGCACGTCGGTTGCGATGCCTTAGTTTGTCAACTAGTTCTCTCTCTAATCTATTTCTTTCTATAGCTATTTCTTTGCTAAACACTATCGATTCTACTTTATTCGCCCTCTTCAAAGCAATCATCACTGGTTGTTGACGATTGACCATGTCAACTGTGGTTTATCTGCTTTGCTAATCTGGTCCCAGTAGTGTTTGCGTACACGTAAGTACGTGTACAACTTCCAGTAACCGGATCTCTGTCTACCAGTCCTATCTACATTGACTGTGCAGATTATAAATTTGTGGTCTGTATAGCCGATCAATTTGAATTATGGACAACCTACGCTACTCCTATTCTCCTACCTAACAAAGTCTCTATCCCGATAAGATCTGGATACCTCGTTGTGGTTACTCCATGTCCACATTGGCTCATCAAGGAAATCCAGTCGGTATCTCTCAGACAGCTGGAAGTTTCTGAGCAAGTTTTCAAGGCTTTCAAACAGTATCTACTACGTACCAGACCTACACAGTGTCACACAAAATTTTCCCTGCTTTCTTTCGAAATATTTGGAAAATAGCAAATTATTTTCCAG
>NC_142939.1:12008071-12045571 GCF_046866305.1 Octopus bimaculoides | reverse complement strand
AGTGACGACGCCCTTTCATTGCGGCATATACATTGGTAACTGTTATCGAATATATTCAGCTCCAACTACAGGTATTCAATGCTTTTGCATACACTTGTTAACCAAAATATATGTAAATTAATCTATGTATGCATGTTATAGGTATATGTGAGATACTGAGAAAGAGAGAGAGAGAGAAAGGGAGTGTTTGAGTGTGTGTGAGCTTGTGTGTGCGTGTATGTGTGTGTGTGTGTGTGTGTGTGTGTGTGTGTGTGTGTGGTACATGCATATATGCGCTCAGATCTTGATGGTGTAAAACCTTGAGGCACTTAACATATATGCGATACTAGTCGACCTTTACGAATTCATTCGACTTCCAATGCAGATTTGCAGATGGGCGTAGAGTAGATACCATCGTTATCACTATCATTATCATAATTTACAACTCGGCCACTACGTCCTGAGTTCAAATTCCACCATGGTCGATAAATTAAGTACCAGTGAGTACTAGGGTCGATGTAATCGATTTTCCTCTTCCCCCTAAACATTTCAGGCCTTATGCCTACAGTAGAAAGGATAATAATAATTTACATCATCATGAGCGGCAACATATTGTTTTTCATTTACGTATTCATTATAACCAATCGCAACGTAATCATTGACGACGTCGACATAATTATCGACATCGACGTCTTCATTGCCAAGTTCATAAGTGTTGTGGTAGTTGTGACCAATATAATTTTCTCACTTGAACTTGTGTTTAGAAATCGACAAAGCTAGAGATTGGTCCGGCAACATTTTTCTGAAGGTGTCTTTACCCCAAAGCCAGAAAGTTGTCATCATCCCTCGCCCTTTCACATTTATCTGGCCTCTTGATTCCAAAGTATATCCCCCTAATTCTTCAAGAATGCCAGCTGTAGCCTCACTCACTTGAATTCGCAGAGCATAACAACTGGACTCCATCCTCGAAGCTGTGTTCACAGTGTCTCCGAACAAACAATACCGAGGCATAAGTTTACCAACCACACCGCTTACCACTGGTCCTGAATGTATTCCAATTCGTAATTGTAAAGTAGATTTTGGCATATGTGGTATTTCAAACACGGTCACCATTGACATCAGATCTAAAGCCATTGTTGCAATCTCTCCCGCATGACGATTTTCATTCTTCTCTGGAAGACCACTCACCACCATATATGAGTCACTGATAGTTTCTACTTTATAAACATCATAATCATCGAGAACTTCATCGAATGCATTATAGGTTTCATTCAAAAAATTCACAATCTCGAATGCGTTACTCTCTTCGCAAATATTGGAGAAATTGGCAATGTCACTAAAGAATACAGTGACGCATTCAAAATATTCTGGATAAATTTTGTTTCCTTCTCTTATGTCGTTCGCTACTTTCCTTGGAAGCATTTGTCCAAGGAGCATTTCTGCTCTAGCCTTGCTCTTTTCAAGTTCTTTTGTTCTTTCAATAATAACAACTTCTAAACTACTAGAATACGTCTCCAATCGATAAATTAAATTATCTATAAACTCACCTTTCCCTGGATGTATCTGTGCAAGCATTTGATGAATTGTACAGAACATAGGCCTCGCTAAAGGTTCCTCCTGCCAACATTGTCTAATCATGTTGCCAAATAACTCACGTGTTGTTTTATTTGTTTGGAAATGTTCTTCTTTTATAATTGGTCTTGTGTAAAGCATGTCCTTTCCACCGATATCTTCCCAAATTCGCCGTATCGCCTTGCTAGATTCATATGTTATTAAACCTATAATTTCTTTCACTGATAAATAATTGAGTTCGTATTTATAAGGGGGCGCTCTTGTAATAATTTCGCATGTAACTATTGCGAATGAATAAACATCACCAGGTGGAGTACCCGCCTTGATTCCATCTAAATCTGAAACATTCTTTAACAATTCAGGAGCAGTCCAGAAAAGCTCTTTCTTGCCGTGAGCTGTTTTCTCAATATGAATCCTCTTCTCCCCAAAACGAATAATATGTGCTCCAAAACCAGTGAGTCGTACTGTCCACCGATTATTTAATAAACAGTTTGAAGATTTCAGACGGCCGTGGGACTTGATATCTGTTTTGTCGTGAATAAATTCCATACCACGACAGATGTCTTTCAGAAAGGAGAACCGGAATTCCCATCCAATATCTACTGCTTCATTTTCTAAAATATCTTTTAGACTTCCCTTATCAAGGAATTCGACAAACAGACTGACGTTAGGTTTCACCAGACAAGCACCACCAAATTGAATAAGATTCTCGTGTCTAAGTTTAATCAAGGTAACCATTTCGAGAATAAGAGCTTCATTTTTGCTATCTATTGTATTACTGTGAATGAATTTTACATACCATTCTTGTTCTTTCCATCTGTGTCTCTGAATCATGGATGCACATCTGCTGTAATAAGGAAATGACACATGACTTGTCTCATATATTTCAACAGTTGACCAATCGACAATCCAGTCAGTATTAGCGAGAGCTGCTCGTTTTTGCCTGTGTTCTATTAATTTTGTAACAATTAAATACATGAAGAAGCTTGATATTAAAATAACTGCAACAGTTATTAATACGATGTATCCGACATGCATATCACAGTATTTCCATGTGTAAATCCATGTGTGACAACGACACTCAAACGGTTTGGAACATGTCCCATATTTGCATTTGGTGCAATTTGCCTTCTCGCAGTAGGTCCCAGTATAACCCTCTTTACATATGCAATCTCTTGGTTCTATGCAATGACCGTTCTCACAGTCACACTCCATTATATGACATTTTGCTCCTTGGTACCCATGTTTGCATTCGCATTTGTCTTTTGAAATACATGTACCAGTGTCGAAAATAGTTACATCCTCGGGGCTTACCAGTTTTCTCCCGCACGGCTTTTTGCAAAAGAAAGGTGGTACGACCTTTTCAGTCCTCATTATCTTAACTGGAGGCCAAATTTCTCGGGGATTTCTAATCAATCTCTGTGTGATTATATCAATCATGCCAGAATGTGACCAATATCGACGTAAGTTATATCGAGTAGAATGTGGTAGTGTGAGTGGAGCTTCAATGTCAAATCCTTGGTAATCCCCCTTTGCAGAATATGGTATTTCTAGCTGGGCAGTGTTGTTGATTTTTTGGAAGTACCTTATAAATTCTGTGACTCTTTCTTCACCTGAACCTGTCCGATTTGAACGAGGATTTATATGAGCTAAAGACCCGAAGTAGCCAATACGGTTCCCATGTTTATCAAGTTGCAGATAAGAAGTCAAGCCATGAATTTTCACTTTTCGTAATTCAGCAACTTGTTGTTCTCCGGTCGCTGTCACTTGATGTCCGATGATTTTCGCCAGCATGGCAGCATAAAGATGCACAGCATCGTATCCAAGCCCCATTCTTGCACCAATATAGTTGGGTCTGTAGCTTACACTACCGCCTTTGTATATAGTTTTGTCGGCTGCAAACCAATTACCGAATATGCGAAACCAGTTAGATGAACTATAGCCGCTTATATTATATTGTTCACTAAACAAATTTGTACCTGCAAATGCATGTGTGCATTTTACTGTACCGTTGCATACTCCCTCATCATCAAATGGAAATTGCCTGGCATATTCACCAAATAACACCCATTGAAAACCATGCAACGAAGAGATGCCAGTCAAATATGCACCATGGAATACATAAGGTTGAATAAACTTCGGTGCAAATAAAAATATAATCTTACAACCCGAAGTGGCAGTATTTATCATTTCTGCCCTGAAATGCTTAGCGAACATACTTTTTTCATCTATATTCTTCAGAACTGGAAGCACTATATCTGCAATCAATTTGATTCCATATTTATTCATATAAATGTAAAAGAGTGGGCTGACCTGAGTGTCGTGGTAACGCATTATTAATATCTGAAGCCATTTACGCTCTTTCGTAGCGAGAAGTACTGAATTGATATGAGAGTCTTCAGTCCAACAAATCCTATTGAAATATTTGTATCTTTGGATGCTGGAGAAATCACCTCCAATGTTAGCTATTGAAATAAATGGTAAACGCCCTTTCAGAAGTAATGGGTAAACGGCTTCAGTGATCTCTGATGACACGCTACTGATCACTAAGCGTACACTATCATAACGAAGCAAATTAATTTGTGAAGTGAAATTCATTAATTTTTTGTATGCAATCGATATCTTGTCATTGGTGTCCACGCTTTTTACACTGAACCATATGCCTTTCTTTTTCAAATATGGAACTAATATTCCATTGTTGATGTCATTTACAGCAAGTCGAATGAAGGTATTTACGTGCGAATCAACGTTTTCTCCAGACCCACTGTAGTGAAGATCTCCAAAGTGGACAATTGAAATATTACCTCGGACGGTAAACTCTGGTGTGGTATATGAAATTTGTTTTTGACCGTGAGGGTATATTTCTAACTTTACTTTGTCAATTACCTCACATATTGATATATATATAATAGCTCTTCCCCTTTTTAACTTAGCATATTTATCAGATGATACGCAAACTTCAGCAGGCTCTGTCAGGAAAATTAATGAACGACCAGAATCACGCCCTGAATATATTCGATGCTCACTGCTATCCAACGCAATAAGAGAAAATCCACCAGGGATGAAGGAACTTAGTAATATAGGGATTCTTTTCATTTTGGGTTCTCGAATATTATTCCATCTTTCCATCACTTTTTCATCGAGAACTAATTTCGATATACGCTGAACCTCGACGTTCATTAAAGACGTGAAAACCATAGATAATATATTCCCCTGTTCCGCACCTGTCACACGAGTGAACAGAAAATATTTGCCATCATCTGAAATATGATGGTGACCAAAATCGATAAAGCAAGACGTACAAGATGGAATTCTAGTAAAAGGATCACGTGCCATCGTCATTGTTATGTTTAATTCCAAATTCTCTACAGCATCTAAAATTCGAATTGTTCGGAAAACAACTTTACCCTTCTCCGCTTGTTTACGAAGAGACACATCTCGTGTGTTGAGATGTAACAAAAATTCATCAGCGTCCAGCATAACGTCTGTCGAAGCCAAAATCATTTCTTTCTTTTTGTCGGCATAGAATTTCTTATAGTCATACGGAACTGTTAATATAACAAAAGCCACCGAATCAAGGCCGTCTTCTACTCGTTCATCGCTGCTATCGCGAATTTCGACCTCAACATCGAAATTATGGTTCGCCTTTACTGATGCAGGCGGTTGCTTGGTAACTCGCAAATGATGTGCAGGAACTGTAATACGTATTGGATTAGTGTCAGTTTTTGCATGATATTTGGGGACCTCAATTCTCAGCAAACGTGGGCCAGGTGGTAATATTGTATGTTCATGGTAGATCCAGTCAATTATTATTTCTCCTTTAAATATTTCAATGTTCAATTGAACATTAGAATTCGGTGATCCACATCGGGTTTTCGCATACTCTCTATTTAATCTTTCCGGATAACCCAGCCACCATGCTGTTTTCTGACACAATCTACCTCCACTCTCAGCCCAAGTGTCTGAATGAGAACTGTTTTCAGTTTTTTTAACATCCAATGATGTCACCTTTGCTGTTATGTTTAATGTTGGTTTTGGTGTAAACAGAGTCCCGTTCTTAAATTGTAACACGGCAATTATTGGTTTGCTAATCGTTTGATTTAGTGGGACAGAATAGTAAAGATCTAGTGGATTAGAAGGAATGGTACGTGGGGGGAAATGCTCTCCTTTAAACTTAATAAAATATTCCCCATTATTTGAAGGCAAAAAATTGAATAGTATAAAAAGTAAACGTAAATGTTTCATATTTCTTTTCGATGCTTTGACTTGTATTTTATTACAATTTCCGTTTATAGCAGGAACATATCTTCCATCGGCGTTTAAAGAATGCCGCTTCGTTGGTAAATAGCAACAACGGCGTCTTTTCATATCGATTAAATGAATGAAAATAAATTCAAAACCCTCCACGTACATAGCTGCCTATACGAGCTGTATATATATGACGGCCTATCTGTGTTTGTATTACTATACCTGTGCATGTGGGTGTGGGTGTGCGTGTGTGTATCTGTGTGTGTGTGTGTGTGTGTGTCCGTGTGTATGTATCTGTATGTGTTCGTGCGCGCGCGCGTGCTTATTTGTCTGCATGTATGTAAATGTAACAATGATATAAAGGGATAATTATGTCATTACCACGGAGATTGTATGCTCTGGGCACAAAGCAACAAGCTAGAAATCATTATTTTATCCAATGCACCAAAGTGCCGTGAACATACATGGATAATATTGGTAATCCACGGCGTGAAATTCCTCTGTCATTGAATCGAATTTTTTAGTTGACTTCAAATCAGATCTCACACAAATGTTTGCAAAAATTTCTTTTCCCCGCCACACACACTGCCAACGAAAATCTGGTGACGTTAAACTGGAGTGTGGATTAACTCTGTAACCCAAAACAATTCAGTACAATTATCATACGTGTAAATCTATTAATATTTTCAAATTTTTAAATCTTAAGAAGTCCCAAATTTAGGTGGATGATTTTTGTCCAATGTACGGCGCATCACGTTTAACCTGCGATTTGTGTTTGCCAAATAAATTATACAAGTCTTCTGACATTTTAATTCATTTGTAGAGCGATTGAGAAAAAAACTTGCCTTATTTGTGATTTTGGTGAAGCTGCTGTTGTTGCTGCTGAGGAATTCCACTGTTGCAGTCGAAGAGTTAATGTTGGAGCGAGTGGATTCAAAATCATTTGCACTTCCATTGTTTTTGTAGTTAGTGTACCCTTAACGTAGTTCTCGGGGGAGATTCAGCGTGACAAGTCTGGCCCTTTGAAATACAGGCACAACAGAAACAGGAAGTAAGAGCGAGAGAAAGTTGTGGTGAAAGAGTACAGCAGGGTTCACCACCATCCCCTGCCAGAGCCTCGTGGAGCTTTCGGTGTTTTCGCTCAATAAACACTCACAACGCCCGGTCTGGGAATCGAAACCGCGTTCCTACCACTGCGAGTCCCCTTCCCTAACCACTGGGCCATTGCGCCTCCACGAGTTAGTGACCAGCAAGCTTGGAGAACACGCATGCAATCCACTTACGCTTTCTTTGTTCTCCGTGTATTTATCGGTTGTGGCGGTGGTTGAGTCTATCATATGTTCTATCATATGTTTTATTTATTAAAATACCGACTGAAGATTAGTCCAATGTCGACCCGGTATACGGATATAGCGCATGAAGTGGATTCTGTCGCCGATACATCAGCCACAGATTAACATGTTTCTCTATGAATAGCGCTAACATTTTGGTGTGAATATTGGCTAAAAATCTTTTACTATATGTAAAGAAGAGCTACGGACATGAAAATGTCATTCATATTCCTCACATTAGTTCCGATCTCAACGATATCACTTTTAAATATGCATAATCTACAGGACATGTTGGAAGGTAAAGGCACATATATGTATTTATGTGTGTGTGTGTGTTTGTGTGTGTGTGTGTGTGTGTGTGTGTGTGTGTGTGTGTGTGTGTGTAATAAACCTCAGCAAAGATGTGACAGTCTATTGGATACATATTTGTTTAATCATAGGGAAAATGTATGTGTGTATATGTATGTATGTATGTATGTATGTATGTATCTATCTATCTATCTATCTATTTATCTACCTCTTTATTTGGAAAAGGTATCTCCTCTTGCCATTCTCTGGGGAAACGCCTTTTCCAATTTGTCCGCCGAGACCGTGAAGCGAGCGGACAAGTTTTATGTCTCTGAATGCTGGTGACGAATATCACATTCATTGTTTCGAAACATTTATTATTAAGTTAGAAGCACGTTAAATTTAAGTGCTTTTTTTCTTTTGCAAGTGAATCTTAAGCTATTATCTTCACCGCGAAAGTGCTTGTTTTCATAGCAACTCTGCTTCATTAATTATTGTTTGTATTTCTTGCCTACGTATACTCTTGATGTAGTAGACCAAAGTCTACTATAGTCTCGGGTCGATCAAAGCCTTAGTAATTCTGTTTACGTTTGCGTAACTGAGATATTTTGGTTGGGTTCTACAGGTATCGGTTTACACTTCTTTCTATATTCTGTAACTGTTGCAATTTACTTTTCTACTATAAGCACCAGTTCTGAATTTTTTTGTGGGAGGGAGCCAGTCGATTAGATCGACCCCAGTACGTAACTGGAACTTAATTTATCGAACCCAAAAGGATGAAAGGCAAAGTTGACCTTCGCAGAATTTGAACTCAGAACGTAAAGACAGACAAAATACCGCTAAGCATTTCGCCCGGGGTGCTAACGTTTCTTATTTCTTTACTCCCCACAAGGGGCTACACACAGAGGGGACAAATAAGGACAGACAAGGCGTGCTAACGTTTCTGCCAGATCGCGACCGTTAACTGTCAGAAAATAGAAACATTTCTCATGGCACCTGCAAACAATTTACAGATGCTGTGGGTGAACTTCCAAAAGCATGAATTTTCATGGATATCAAAATTAAATAAACAATTTTTGCTTTAAAAGAAGGCTTGTCACATGGTTTTTTAAGTGCTATTGCCAAAACAAAAACAATTGAAAATTCAGTCTTAAAGGCCCTAAGGAGGTACTGGCGGGGGTGGGATTAAAAAAATCAGAGATTTTCATAATTGTTGTTTCATAAAATCCTTTCCTTTATAATTTTGAAATGACTGTGAAAATACAATTTCAAAATCCCAGTCAAAATGGAGAAAATTTAAGTGTGAGCCACCTCTTCCAGACCTCCTCTCTTTAATTTTCCTTAAAATATAATACTTCTCTTAAGGCTGTTGTGCATTTTCATTTTATACTTTTTGTTTATATACTGCAATATTATACAGAAGTATCTAACCATTTTTCACTATTATTCATTTATACGCTATTGTTGATTTACTATTGATTAACGAGATTATCTCAGATTCCAGATGTTATGTTGTTGGCACTCCGTCGCTTACGAAGACGAGGGTTGATCCAATCAACGGAACATCCTGCTCGTGAAATTAACGTGCAAGTGGCTGAGCACTCCTCAGACACGTGTACCCTTAACGTACTTCTTGGGGATATTCAGCGTGACACAGTGTGACAAGGCTGACCCTTTGAATTACAGGCACAACAGAAACAGGAAGTAAGAGTGAGAGAAAGTTGTGGTGAAAGAGTACAGCAGGATCCGCCACCATCCCCTGTCGGGGCCTCGTAGAACTATAGGTGTTTCTTGCTCAATAAACACTCACAACGCCCAGTCTGGGAATCGAAACCGCAATCTTATGACCGCGAGTCCGCTGCCCTAACCACTGGACCATTGCACCTCCTCCAGATGTTAGAGAAAGCAATTAAAAACAGCTTCGTATGAGAAGGGGAGGTAATCCCAAGAATGAAGAAATTTCCAGAGATGACAAACGATTTAGGGAAAGAAATGGCATACCACAACGACAGGTAAATGTTTGTTTATGCGTATTTATATAAGCATCTTTTGTTTAAATGTATGTTTGTATAGAATTCCATTATATAATAATGGTATTTGGCACAATTTCGATTGTAGAGAGACATGTACATTTTACAATCACACACTTGTCTCAGTTTGAAGGTGTGATTTACTAATAGAATTAAAGATTTTCAAAGCTTTTTCGTGATCTGGTTTCTTCAAAACACATCAAAAAACCATATCAAAAGCATTTTCATCTTTAAAATGTGACAGCTGTAACAGTAAAAATTTACACAGGTAAAACATGTCAGAACATAATCAGGTAAAACAGATATACAGTGGCATTGAACTATTCACTTACAAAATTTTCAAGTGTATCCACACAGTGGAACCAGTAAGGACACTTCATGCGGCACATGTTGGGAATATCCTCTTCAATTTCATTTGACTAACATTTTCATATAGTAACAAAACCTGTTCATCTGAATTAATCAATAAATATATTCAGTATGTGAGCTCATGTGTGTGTGTGACTTCATACGTATATATGCATGTCTCCAAGAATGTAAGTATATATGTATACACGCAGACACACACACACCGCACACACCTACACAAGCAAACACACGCACACATATATACGATTATGTGTGTGTTTGTGATTTATGTATGCTTATATGTGTACGGGATTGTGTATGCTATTGTGTGTGTGTCTGCATGTATGTATGTGTGCGTGCGTATGTGTATTTGGTTGTGTGTGTATGTGTGTGTGTGTGTGCGTGCGCGTTTGTATCTATTTTGTGCATATAGATGGGATACATATTCACGAAGATGCTTTCGTAATTTTTTCTTTTATCAGAGACGCTACTCTAAAACAATTTCATATGGAATTCAAATTATGAAAAAAGAAAATAAAAAAGAAAAAACGCTTATTATCTGATCAAAAGTCAGTGTTTAACATATGAAGTTGCGTTTTAGAAAGACGTTGATAGATTTTTTTTATTAGATTTCTTTGTTTAATTGCACAGGCTCTCTGGTTAGCATTTAGTTTTTCATATTCAAATCGAAAAATTGCAATGCTTTCAAACGACAAATGATTATTCAAACGCATTTTCTTCATGAAATATCCGATGAACTATGACACTTGCATGCCTCATTCTTATCTCCAGTTGGATGTTTGTGACTGGAAAATTGCAAATATCATTTCTACATATTAACACTCCTCCTACAATTATACCCGATGATCCCGCAAAGTTATACTATTCAGTACCACTCAATCAAATGATCAGCAAGCCTATTATTGTATATGTCTATTATTCAAACGGGACACCTTTTTCAGCAGGGAGAGAATTCAATACGACGGCTACAATAGACAGCTATGCTGTTTTGCCATCTGGCGAAATTAATAAGAAAGATACCTGGGCAGACAGTGGCGGGAAATTGTGTCAGAAATCAGCATGGTGGTTGGATTATCCGGAGCGATATAACAGACATCTTGCAAAAACTCGTTGTCATACACCGCATTCTTCCATTCTAATGGAATCACAAATTTTTAATGGAAGAGTCATATTTGATTGGATTTACCATGAACATACCATAGTACCTCCATCTAGGCGACTGTTCAGGATCGAAATACCAGATCATAAAATATTCATCGACACTAGCCTAATATCTGTCACAAAACCTGCACACCGGTTAGTAATATCGCAACAACCACCTTTAAAAGTTGTGGCCAATAGCGATTTTGATGTTGAGGTTGAAATAAGAGATGAAGATGGTAAAATTCTCATAAATGGTCTTGATTCGATAGCATATGTAGAAATGACAATTCCTTACAATTTTAAACGTTTCTACGCTGACCCAGAGAAAGAAATGATGATTGCTTACTCTAAAATTCGAATGGGTGGAGAGAATGCAATAATTGATTTTAAAACACGAGATATGATAATGCGTCAACAAGCAAATGATGGTAAGGCAAAATTTACTGGTGTTCGAATTTTAGACGTTACAGAAAATTTGCAACTAAATATTACTTTAACCATGGCAAGAGATCCATGGAGCAGAATTCCTGCTTGTTCAGAATGTTTCCTTGACATCGAACGTTCAACACGGTTGTCCAGTGATAGAAAGTTTATTACTTTCCAACGATTAACATCAGAAGAAGAGAAAAGGATTCTACCGGTTGTCTTCACGAAGAATTTCACTGTACTACCTCAAACACTGTTTAATCTCCAACCTGAAAAGACAACGACAAATTTATATTCTGAACTTAAAAATAAGGTAACAAATGTTGTAGAAGTGCCTATTAGTTGTCCTTTGCTTAACGGCCTGAGTATTTTAGCACTGGATATCTCAAAACGTCGGATCTTTTCGGGTCCCCACTCCAATTCACACCTATCTATTCATACAGTTCCAACCAATATATGTTTGTCAAAGGATTACTCTACGAATATGTCAGAAGGAAAAATCCACTTATTAGTATCTATATGTGAAGTAGTCAACTCCGTCAAACTGATAATAATTCCCAATGGTAAGATTTATGCTGCTTACACAACTCCAGTTTTTCGTATAATAGGAACCATCACAATTGGACATTTTGGTGACCTTCGATTTAGTGGTGATGGAAGAGAAATTGACTCACATATCAATTCTTTTATCCGATTCGCAATCAATGATGTTAATAATGGTATTATTGTCCCAGAATTAAGAAAGAAAGGAATGAAATTCTTTTTGAAGTCGTATAATATTCCAAATGAAAAATCTGCAACCTATAGAAAACTTGAGGATTTGAAAACTATTTCAACTAATATTCGTTTGGTTATAAGTTCAATTCCAGCAAATGTTGCTAAAGATTTTTGTCCGTTGTTAGTGAAGTTTATGATACCATTTATTTCGACGATTGATTCTACCAGAGAATTCCTCGATAAAGATGTATACCCATTTTATAATAGTATAAGCTGGTCAGAGGAGGAGTTCTATAATTCAGTGTTTCAATCTGCTAAAGATCGGTTTTGGACTGACATTGTAATCCTGCGATATTATGATATTAATTTAACTGCTTTATTCTATTCTGTGGCTATCAAATACAATATTGACTTACGCAATGAATTTGTCTTTGGGGCAGTAAAAGATTTAAAACCGAAGAATTTGTATGATAGGATGCTGAAAAAAAAGTTGGAGGCAGTGAAAAAAACTAACTTGAAAGTAATCTTTCTGTTTGCTCCATTCCATATTCAGCCATTCGTCTTTCGAGAAGCCTATCTTATGAACGTTTCTTCTCTGCATGGATTCCAATGGGTTTTAATGAAAAAATACGCGCGCGAGTTTCCATTTGAGAACCATTCGGTTTGTAACAAAAAATTAGAATGCACATTAGCTTTTACTGGAACCTACCTCATAGATTCGACCTACAATGTATCAGGTTACCAAACAGATAGTTGGAAACGAGTTCTTAATTATTATTTTAAAGAAGACCGTGTACTTTACAAAGGTGGAAGAGTTCGTTATAGGTCCTTTGAAATAGGAGCGTTAATGGGACTGGGTTATGATGCTGTGCACCTTTATGCTAAAACGTTATCCATTCTTGTCAATAAACGACTAACAATTAGCGGTACCAAAGTTAATTGGCTCTTGCGCAAGACAACTATACATGGACTAACAGATAAAGTAGCTTTAAATGCATACGGTGATAGGATTGGTTATTTCGGTTATCTGGCCCAAGTTTACCCAATCCCACGTTGGCCATATTTGCCGAAATCTAAAGTTATAACTTACGTAAAGTGTATTAAAAGATCGGAAGATGGTATTCAATTAGAAATACCTTACGAATCGAAAATACTTCCACACAATAAAACTGCGGAACTGGTAGCATTTCCTATCAGTAAGGCACATAACACTAGAACATATATATCTTTATCAGGGATGGTTGGTCTCGATACACAGAAAATGATGCCAAAAGAGGGTGAAGAGTGGCCACCGACCATTTTTATTCGGACAGAAAGTATAGTTCCACCATATTATTGCGCTAATGCATGTGGTGAAAAGTTAAAAGACCCTAGTAATATTAATATTTTTGAGGGAGGAATATGTCGTCCTGATAACAAATGCGAATGCTTTGAGGGATTCAGTGGGAAGCGTTGTCACACTGTTCAGTGCTATTGTGTACACGGCCTTTGCACTAATGATGGTTCTTGCATATGTAAACCTGGTTATACAGGTCCCTCTTGTAGAACAGCAATTTGTGAGGATTGTCATTTTGGTGTATGCGTAAAACCAGGTGTATGTGAATGCAATACTCTAGCATATTTCGGTGAGAATTGTGATATGCATATTTCAACCATCATTTTTCCAATATTATTTGGAGCATTTCTTCTCATTGGTATCTTATATTTCATGGGAGGAATAACTAGTTCGAAGACGAAAAATATAATGTATCAACAATGGATGATTGATTGGAACAACGTTATTGTACCTGGAAAATTAGGTATAGTAGGACAACCCACAGGAATAATTAACAAAAGTGTGTCAGTTTATAGATGGGACGATCAGGACTGGTATGTGAAAAAGATTAATAGTAAGACAATTCCCCCTGATGATAAAAGGATTATTTCAGACATGGTCAAGTTAACGAAAACTAGACATTGTAATCTGATCCAATATGGTGGATGCTGTTTGACTTATCCTAATGTCAGCTTGTTCGTGGAAATTGCTGACAAGGGAAGTGTAGCGGATGTACTTGCCAATGACACTTTTGAGACTGGATGGGAATTTGGATTTTCATTTTTAAAAGATATATGTTGCGGAATGGAATTTTTGCACGACAATTCTGAAATCAAGACCCATGGACGTCTCAAATCTTCAAACTGTTTGGTTGACAAGCGCTGGACTGTACGTCTGTCAGGATTTGGTGCACCGTTTCTTCGTTATGGCAGCTACAGAATCCCAGATTCTGAACACTTGTCTAATTTAAAAGATCTTTTTTGGACTGCACCCGAACTACTGAAGGATAACACAAGTCTCGATGGGGTAAAGAGAGGCACACCGCAAGGAGATGTGTATTCATTTGCTATCATTGCGTGTGAAATTGCGACGAAGGCAAAACCCTACCATTATGAACTGAAACATTTAAGTGAAAAATCCATTTTAGAACTCATTAAAAATTCGCAGTCACGGGCCAATAAAGATATACGACATGTATGGGAGAGTATTTGTGGACGTAAAATGATTTTTACGAGACCAATTTTAAGTGACGATTTATTACCAAACAGTAAGCTTTCTAGGAAGCTGTTTAAAAAAATGCTCGAAGAGTCTTGGAATGAGAGAGCATCGTCACGACCGACTTTTAGTAAGCTTAGCATCATTCTAAATCGAATGCACCCCATTAAAGGAGAGCTCATAGATAGATTAATCCACCGCTTGGAAACTTACTCCAATAATTTAGAAATACTCGTAGTAGAAAGAACCAGAGAACTAGAACAAAAAAAAGCTAAGGCTGAGCAATTATTGGGCCAGATGTTGCCACCGAAAGTAGCTTCTGAACTGAAACAAGTTGGTAAAGTAATACCGGAATTATTTGAATGTGCCACAGTATTCTTCAGTGATATCGTGAATTTTGGCCGAATATGTAGAGAAAGTAAACCAATGGAAATAGTTGATTTTTTAAATGAAGTTTATAAAATATTTGACTCTGTTTTAGACGGCTATAATGTTTATAAAGTGGAAACCATCAGCGATTCGTACATGGTAGTTAGTGGTATTCCAGAAAAGAATGGTGATCGCCATGCAGGAGAAATTGCAACAATGGCTTTAGATCTGATGTCATATGTTACTATACTCCATGTTGAGAACATGGAAAGTAATGTGCTGCAATTACGAATTGGAATGCATTCTGGTCCGGTAGTAAGTGGCGTAGTGGGGAAACTGATGCCTAGATTTTGTCTATTCGGAGACACAGTCAACACAGCTTCCAGAATGCAGTCTAGTTCTTATGCATTACACATTCAAGTGAGCGAGAGTACTGCAGCAATTCTTGATTCTTTAGGCGGTTATAAATTAGAATGTAGAGGAAAAAGAGAAGTAAGAGGTCGTGGAGTAATGACAACGTACTGGCTGTGGGGTAAGGACTCATTTATGAAAGAACTACCTGATATATCCCTGGCAGTCCCTCTCTCAGAACACAAATTCAAATAAAGCATCCGGAGCATAAATTTATCTACAAAACACCATACATATTGTAGTATGTGTTTACGTATGTATGTATGTCTCTTCTATTTTTTAATTATTAGAAATCTTCCATTGTGGGGGGAGCCAGTTTCCAACAAATATACAAGTCTCCATTTTAGGGATGTATTTAACACAGACAAATTCACATTTTGAACTTGAGAAACGTCTTGCATATATTTACTGTTCCACCCACAGATTGCACTTGTAATCTACGAATTAGCCAGCCGATTTCTCTTTCTGAAAATCCCAGTTTATCCAGATTCTCCTTTAAGCATTTACTAACAAAACCTAGTACTCCAATTATTATTGGTATTAATATGAATTCATTGTCTGGACATAGAAGCCGCAGGTTTCGAAGGAGTTGTCCATAGTTATCCTCTTTTTCTTTGATTTTCAATGAGTTATTTATATCTAGAGGGCAGCTAACCTCTATGTTGGTACATACCTTTGCCCATCTGTCCCAAACAACAATATCCAGCCTATTAAGCTTAGATTTGACAGAAGCTTTGGTGGGAATATTCCGCTAGTATCCTTTGACTTGGTGTTTATGAATGTAGTTCATAACAGAGGGATTTTCTAAGTTTATTTCAGGACAGTCTTTTTTTGCGGATGGCATTGTAAACTGTTTTAGCGATAACATTGTGCTGCATTGGGAGTTAGTACCATGACAACATTTTAAGACAGCAGCTAATCACATGTGGGATAACTTCTATGAATGTATTTATGTTTGTATGTATGTATGTTTGTATGTATGTATGTATGTATGCATGTATGTATGTATATTGTAAAGAGGCGTGGCTTAGCGGTTACGATCATAAGATTATGAGTTTGAACCCCGGCAGTGCGTTGTGACCTTCAGCAAGACACTTTATTTCACGTTGTTCCTTTCATTTAGCAAAAATGAAATAAATGTACCTTTAATTCTGAAGGGAGTAGCCTTGTCACTTTCTACAGACTCATAACACACGCGCTAGCGCACATACATAGACTCATCATACGCACACAAACGCACGCATACACTCACGCGCACACGCACAGACAGACTCATAACACGCACACACTCAGACACACATACATAGACTCATAACACACACACATGCATAGATTCCTAACATGCATATTCACACACACACACATAACACGCATACACATTCATAAGCATATAATACGAAGACACTCACCCATTCATAGACTCATAACACGCACACACACATGCATCGACTCATAAGACGCACCACACATGCATCGACTCAAAACACCTACACACAGAGACTCATGACATACATACAGTCACACTCACACACACACACGCATCCATAGATTCATAACACGTACGCACACAGAGTAATAACACATACACACTAACTGACACACACACACACACACACACTCACAAACACACATTCACGCACACACGCACTTACATGGACTCATAACACGCGCACACACATACATAATCTCATAACATGCACACGCTCACACACACATGTATAGACACATAATGCGCACACAAACACATAGATTCATAATACGCACACACCCACTCTCTCTGTCTCACACACACACACGAATAGACTCGTAATACGTACACACACGCATACATAGACTCGTAAGACTATACAAACACACACATAAACTCATAACACTCACACACATACAAACACCTACATAGATTCATAACACACACAGACTCACTCTCACACTCACACACACACACACATCTAGACTTCTAACATGCACACACTTACTCACACATACACACACACACATACATAGACTCATAGAACGTACACACAAACACATAGACTCATAACATGCACACACACTCTCTCTCTCTCTCTCTCTCTCTGTCTCTCTCTCACAGACACACACAAGAATAGACTCGTAACACGTACACACACACATAGACTCATAGAAACGTACTGACTCACTCTTACACTCACACACACACGTGCGCGCACATATATGGACTAACAACATGCACATATACACACACTCACACACACTTGTACGCACACATTCACAGACACATACATAGACTCATAACACGCACACACATGTTCATATACACACACACATACTCATATATACACACGCGGTCTCATTACACGCACAAGCCCGCACATATGCCAATGTCTCTATAACTATCCCGGCGGTCATTGATTATATTCTCTATATCATTCCCAGGAATAACATATATTTTGTTGCTATTCGAATCCCGCCGAAATGAAAATTTCCTTTGTGGTTCCGGGATCGATATAAAAGAGAACCAGTTAAGTAGTACTATATTTAATCCCTCGACTAATCCCTCTACTACTATATTCTTCAAATACTACCGCATTAAGGTGTACTAATCATGTTATACCTACCTGGGTGGTTTATTCGTAAACATACCTATATATGAATTACACACACACACACACTTACCTACTTACATGCATGTTGTTGTTGGCACTCCGTCGCTTACGACGTCGATGGTTCCAGTTGATCCGATCAACGGAACAGCCTGCACGTGAAATTAACGTGCAAGTGGCTGAGCACTCCACAGACACGTTTACCCTTAACGTAGTTCTCGGGGATATTCAGCGTGACACAGTGTGACAAGGCTGACCCTTTGAATTAAAGGCACAACAGAAGCAGGAAGTAAGAGTGAGAGAAAGTTGTGGTGAAAGAGTACAGCAGGGTTCGCCACCACCCCCTGCCGGAGTCTCGTGGAGCTTTAGGTGTTTTCGCTCAATAAACACTCACAACGCCCGGTCTGGGAATCCAAACCGCGATCCTATGACCGCGAGTCCGCTGACCTAACCACTGGGCCATTGCGCCTCCGCCATACATACATACGTACACATACACATATATATGGCAGTTTCCGTTAGGACTCGGCGAAACTTGAAGTAGCAATGAATCTGATTGAAACTGTTTTGAATTATGCGTGTTTTGAATTCAGCCGTCCCATTTTCTATTAATTTTTTATATATATATATATATATATATATATATATATATATATATACACACACACATATTTATATTCCATCTTGTAACTCTTGTATTCTTTTTCGCACACCCGGCAGCCCTCGTCGCCACCCGTAAAATATAAAAAGAACTTTCGTCAGCTTGTACTTCGATACAAAAAAAAAAAAAAAAGATTCACACCCTTCCGCCTCAATAAACCACTACTGTCCATGAAAGCTTTTTTTTTATATTTACTACGGTTTGCTTGTATGTGTGCGTGTGTGTGTGTGTGTGTGTTTGTGTGTGTGTGTGTACTTTTACTTCTTTCATTCCTTAGACTGCGACCATGCTGGAGCACTACCTTGAGGAATTGTAGTTCAACTAATCGACCCTAGTGCGTATTTTCGTTTTAACCCTGGTACTTATTCGACAGGCTTCTTTCAGTTTCTGTCTACCAAATCCACTCTCAAAGCCTTGATCGGCCCGACGCTATAATAGAAGACAGTTGCCCCGCTTGTGAGATTGAACCTGGAGCAATGTGGTTGGGGAGCAAACTTCTTACCACACACCCACGCCTATATATATATATATATATATATATATATATATATATATATATATATATATATATATATATATATATATATATATATATATATATATATATATATATATATATATATATATATATATATATATATATATATATATATATATATATATATATATATATATATATATATATATATATATATATATATATATATATATATATATATATATATATATATATATATATATATCATTTGTTTTATATATATATATATATATATATATATATATATATATATATATATATATATATATATACATACATACTTACATATATATACATATATATATATATATATATATACATACATACTTACATATATATATATATATATATATATATATATATATATATATATATATGAGCATTTACAAACATAGATACTTAGACGAGATCGTGGGCCTAAATGTGTTCGCTTCATTTTTCCTAAATGTATTTATATCATATTCATATTTGTTACGTATTCTAGTGTGGAAGACGAAGTAGATTATTGCAAAACAATTATAGAAGAAAATGGAAAAGGAAGCACACACACACACACACACACACGCACGCACACGCGCACACACACACATACACACACACACACACTCACAGAATCTGAACTTTACAGAAGAAAAAAATGACTGGCATTTTTTTCTTAAAACGTACTGTATTCATATATCATTCGCATGTAAAAGGTAAAAAAATATTCAGCCCTTCTTTACTACAAAATGAACTTGAAATAAATAACATTTGGAATCAATTCCACCATTCTACTAGATCTCATCTGATTTTTTTAAAATTGTGTTTTTAATTTTGAAAATTCCTCATGAAACTGTTAGTCTTAATTCAACATATGCAGTATTTCTTCAGCTTTCCATACTTACATGTATAACAGAAAATTTGTTTCAATAAAAAGAAATGTGTTTGTATTTGATGTTTTATTGAAAACTTTTTTTATTCACTTTTCACTTGTAACTATTTTTTTTTTCTCAATTTTGGTGCATCGATGCAGTTCTGAATTTTGATTTCGCTCAACTAATTACTTTATCTCGTAAATTAAAGAATCTGATGTTATTTGGAATTAAAATTGGGGAAATTCGGGTAATTTTAGCCAATCAACAGACAGTGAGGCACTAAAAGCTTGTTACCATGATAACCGCAAGTTGTGTTGTGCTTCACTTCACCCACACGTTGTGTTGAGTTGATTCTTCACACCACGAGAATCACTTCGCCCCCGTGGTTTGTTTTAATAAAAAATTATATTTATCAATTCGAATTTTATTGTAGATATTTTTCGTCAATTGTCTTAATATTTTACATATTTTCATATATTTTTCATATGTATTTTACATATATTTCGTGAAATTTTTCTGTGTTTACATTTTTTGTGTTTTTCAGCCATTCTGTATTTTTTATTGAAGATATAGGGCAACGTTATTTAATGTCTTTCATCTTTAAAATGTTAGAGCATAGTCTAAGGGAGATTTGGCTGTTATTTCTAGCAAATTGAACAACCACACAGAGATTACCTCATTGGCTCATTTGTTGATGTGCATTAGTAAACAAAAATTAACGGAAATGTATCTTCATCTGTTTCTAAGATGTTCATTCCAATTGTATGGTCAACTGGACTGGTAACACATTCAAATGGTACTTATTTTATCCACCCTCCAAGGACGAAAAGCAAAGTCAACTTAGGTGGAATTTGAACTCAGAATGTAAAGCATTTGCCCAGTGTGCTAATGATTCTGTCAGCTTGTAGTCTTATGGTTAAACATTATATTAGCATATAATTGGCTGCGTGTACCACAGTACACATCACATGCACATGAAAAGTATGCATAATTCTTAAAACGCATAACGTAAACACATGCATACAAATATATTAATATAACAAATTTAAAAATAATAAAAACATACAAAACATTATAGAAATCAATGAAGGGGCAAAGAAACAGAAAGATGATACATGCTGACAATATTAGGTTGTTGTTGGTGTTGGCACTCCGTCACTTACGACGTCGAGGGTTCCAGTTGATACGATCAACGGAACAGCCTGCTTGTGAATTTAACGTGCAAGTGGCTGAGCACTCCACAGACACGTGTACCCTTAACGTAGTTCTCGGGGATATTCAGCGTGACACAGTGTGACAAGGCTGGCCCTTTGAATTACAGGCACAACAGAAACAGGAAGTAAGAGTGAGAGAAAGTTGTGGAGGAAGAGTACAGCAGGGTTCGCCACCATCCCCTGCCGGAGCCTCGTGGAGCTTTAGGTGTTTTCGCTCAGTAAATACTCACAACGCCCGGTCTGGGAATCGAAACCGCGATCCTATGACCGCGAGTCCGCTGCCCTAACCACCGGGCCATTGCGCCTCCACATACATTATTAGGTAACATGTCATTTCACAGACGCTAAACTATAATTTTCACAGGGGACAATTTTAAAGTTGACACCGCTAAGTTGACACCACTACAATGCAGAAAATTTTTGTCTCACTATTCGCTAAAAACACATTTTTTCCCCATTTTTAAACGTCTGTAACGTTTTCGTCAATTTTTTTTCCACTTCACAGGAATAAGAGTGGAAAACTGCTTCATTATAACCGAATTTCAGATTTTTACTTCCTTTTAAAAAATGCAAATTCTGTGAATGAATTTAACTAGATCTATGTGGTGCTTGACCACGAAAAAATATAGTTGTGTGTGTACATGCGCGCTCGAGTGTGCGTATGTGTGCGCTTGTGTGTGTGTGTGTGTGTGTGTGTGTGTGTGTGTGTGAGAGTGTGTGTGTATATTCCGTCCCCTGTTTTCTCTCTGTCGCTCTCTCTCTTTCTAACCCTCTTTTTCCCCTGCCTGCTGCTGACACCTGACCCAGGGACAGCTTTCCTTTCTTTCTCTCCCTTTTTCACTCCAGTTGCGTAGCTGAGCGTTCGCAGATTCTCTGTGTCTCACTGTCTAGCTATTTGCTGTTTTCTATAATCTTTAGGATGCTTTCTGGAGGCGCAATGGCCCAGTGGTTAGGGCAGCGGACTCGCGGTCATAGGATCGCGGTTTCGATTCCCAGACAGGGCCTTGTGAGTGTTTATTGAGCGAAAACACCTAAACGTTCCACGAGGCACCGGCAGGGGATGGTGGCGAACCCTGCTGTACTCTTTCACCACAACTTTCTCTCACTCTTTCTTCCTGTTTCTGTTGTGCCTGTAATTCAAAAGGTCAGCCCTGTCACACTGTGTCACGCTGAATATCCCCGAGAACTACGTTAAGGGTAAACGTGTCTGTGGAGTGCTCAGCCACTTGCACGTTAATTTCACGAGCAGGCTGTTCCGTTGATCGGATCAACTGACACCCTCGACGACGTAAGCGATGGAGTGCCAACAACAGGAGCCCTTCTAAGCAGTACCCACCATTCTTGTCTTTTTGGTTCTGAAGCTATATTTTGCACATATATACATATATATATAGACATATATATATGTTTATACATATAAATACATGTATATATACGATATATATATATATATATATATATATATATATATATATATATATATATATATATATATATATATATATATATATACGAAGAGAGAGAGAGAGAGAGATAGATAGCTAGATAGATAGATAGATAGATAGATAGATAGATAGATAGACAGATAGACAGATAGATAGCGAGAACACACACAGACATTCACACAGACACACACTCACACACAAATACACACACACATACACAAAAGCATGCGCGTGTGTGCATCTATTTTGTGCATGCAGATGTGATACATATTCACGAAGATGCTTTCTTAAATTTTTCTTTTATCAGAGACGCTACTCTGAAACAATCTTATATGGAATTCAAATTATGAAAAAAAGAAAATAAAAAAAAACGCTTATTATCAGATCAAAAGTCAGTGTATAACATATGAAGTTGCGTTTTAGAAAGACGTTGATAGATTTTTTTTTATTAGATTTCTTTGTTTAATTGCACAGGCGCTCTGGTTAGCATTTAGTTTCTCATATTCAAATCGAAAAAGTGCAATGCTTTCAAACGACAAATGATTATTCAAACGCATTTTCTTCATGAAATATCCGATGAACTATGACAATTGCATGCCTCATTCTTATCTCCACTTGGATGTTTGTGACTGGAGAATTGCATTTAGAATTTGTAAAATTTTACCATCCTCCTGCAATTATACCCGATGATCCTGCAAAGTTATACTATTCAGTGCCACTCAATCAAATGATCAGCAAGCCTATTATTGTATCTGTCTATTATTCAAACGGGACACCTTTTTTAGCAGAGGGAGAATTCAATACGACAGCTACAATAGACAGCTATGCTGTTTTGCCATCTGGTGAGATTAATAAGAAAGATACCTGGGCAGACAGTGGCGGGAAATTGTGTCAGAAATCAGCATGGTGGTTGAATTATCCGGAGCGATATAACAGACATCTTGCAAAAACTCGTTGTCATACACCGCATTCTTCCATTCTAATGGAATCACAAATTTTTAATGGAAGACTCATATTTGATTGGATTTACCATGAACATACCATAGTACCTCCATCCATGCGACTGTTCAGGATCGAAATACCAGATTATGAAATATTCATCGACACTAAACCAATATCTGTCACAAAACCTGCACACCGGTTAGTAATAACGCAACATCCACCTTTAACAGTTGTGGCCAATTACGGTTTTGATGTTGAGGTTGAAATAAGAGATGAAGATGGTAAAATTCTCATAAATGGACTTGATTCAGTTGCATATGTGGAAATGACAATTCCTTACAGTTTTAAACGTTTCTACGCTGACCCAGAGAAAGAAATGATGATTGATCACACTGAAATTCGAATAGATGGAGAGAATGTAATAATTGATTTTAAAACACGAGATATGATAATGCGTCAACAAGCAAATGATGGTAAGGCAAAATTTACTGATATTCGAATTTTAGACGTTACAGAAAATTTGCAACTAAATATTACTTTAACCATGGCAAGAGATCCATGGAGCAGAATTCCTGCTTGTTCAGAATGTTTCCTTGACATCGAACATGCAAGACAGTTGTCCAGTGACAGAAAGTTTATTACTTTCCAACGATTAACATCAGAAGAAGAGGAAAAGATTCTACCGGTTGTCTTCACGAAGAAATTCTCGGTACTGCATCAAAATATAGATAAAATTATTATGGACAGCAAAACAAAACGTTTATATTCTGAACTTAAAAATAAGGTAACAAATGTTGTAGAAGTGCCTATTAGTTCTCATTTACTTAACGGCCTGGGTATGATAGCACTGGATATCTCAGAACGTCGGATTTTTTCGGGTCCTGACTCCAAATCACGCATATCTATTGATACAGTTCCAACCAATATATGTTTGACAAAAGAAAACACCAGGGTAATGTCAGAAGGAAAATTCCACTTATTAGTATCTATATGTGAAGTGGTCAACTCCGTCAAACTAATAATATATCCCGCTGGTAAGAAACATGTTTCTTTCACAAGTCCGGTTTTTCGTATAACAGGAAACATCACTATTGGACATTTTGGTGATCTTCGATTTAGTGGTGCTGGAAGAGAAATTGACTCACATATCAATTCTTTTATCCAATTCGCTATCAATGATGTTAACAATGGTATTATTGTTCCAGAGTTAAAAAAAAAGGGAATACAATTCCTATTAAAGTCGTACAATATTCCAAATGAAAAATCTGCAACCTATAGAAAACTTGGGGATTTAAAAAATATTTTAAGTAATATTGGTTTGGTTATAAGTTCTGTTCCAGGAAATGTTGCTAAAGTTTTTAGTCCATTTTTAGTGAAGTTTATGATACCACTTATTTCGACAATCGACTCTTCCAGAGGATTCTCTGATAAAAATTCATACCCATTTTATAACAGTTTAACTTGGACTGAAGAGGAATTTTATAATTCCGTGTTTCAATCAGCCAAAGAAAGATTTTGGACTGATATTGTAATCATTCGATATTCGACTATTGAACTTAGTAATTCATTCTATTCTACGGCTATCAAATACAACATCAATATACAAAATCACATCATTCTGAAAGAAATGAAAAATTTGAAGCCCAAGTATTTGCAAGATGGTATGCTGAGTAATGATTTGGGGCCAGTGAAAAAGAGTAACCTGAAAGTAATCTTTCTGTTTGCCCCATTCCATATACAGCCAATCGTCTTTCGAGAAGCCTATCTTTTGAACCTTTCTTCTCTGCATGGATTCCAATGGGTTTTAATGAAAAAATACGCGCGCGAGTTTCCATTTGAGAACCATTCGGTTTGTAACAAAAAATTAGAATGCACATTAGCTTTTACTGGAACCTACCTCTTTGATTCGACCTACAATGTATCAGGTTACCAAACAGATAGTTGGAAACGAGTTCTTAATTATTATTTTAAAGAAGACCGTGTACTTTACAAAGGTGGAAGAGTTCGTTATAGGTCCTTTGACATAGGAGCGTTAATGGGACTGGGTTATGATGCCGTGCACCTTTATGCTAAAACGTTATCCATTCTTGTCAATAAACGACTAACATTTAGCGGTGCGAAGGTTAACTGGTTCTTGCGTAAGACAACTCTAGATGGGCTAACAGATAAAGTAGCTTTAAATGCATACGGTGATAGGATTGGTTATTTCGGTTATCTGGCCCAAGTTAACCCAATCCCACGTTGGCCATATTTGCCGAAATCTAAAGTTATAACTTACGTAAAGTGTATTAAAAGATCGGAAGATGGTATTCAATTAGAAATACCTTACGAATCGAAAATACTTCCACACAATAAAACTGCGGCACTGGTAGCATTTCCTATCGGTAAGACACATAACACTCGAAGATACATATCTTTATCAGGGATGGTTGGTCTCAACACACAAAAAATGATGCCAAAAAAGGGTGAAGATTGGCCACCAATCCTTTATATGCGGACAGAGAGTATAGTTCCACCATATTCTTGCCTTTATGCCTGTGGTAAGAAATTAAAAGACCCTGGCAATATTAATGTTTTCGATCGAGGAATATGTCGTCCTGGTAACAAATGCGAATGCTTTGACGGATTCGCTGGGAGGTATTGTCACACAATTGTATGTCAATGTAATCATGGTGTGTGCAAGGTTGACGGTACTTGCGTGTGTAATGCTGGCTATAAAGGTGTTACTTGTGAACAACCAATATGCTACAAATGTCGTTTTGGTGTATGCAAAAAACCAAATCTTTGTGAATGCACTACTATATTATACATTGGAATGTTTTGCGACGTTCATATTATGAGCATCATAATACCTCTCTGTGTAGGATTGACTCTTCTGATGTGTTTTTCTTATTTCCTGGTGACAGTTTTGGGCAGAAAGACGAAGCGAGTGAGGTTTCAGCAATGGATAATTGACTGGGATACAGTAACTAAACCCGAGGGATTAGTTACGGCAGGGGGGTACACAGGTATTATTAGCAAAAAAGTTGCAGTTTATAGATGGTACGATCAGGACTGGTATGTGAAAAAGATTAATAGTAGGACAATTCCTCCTGATGATAAAAGGATTATTTCAGACATGGTCAAGTTAACGAAAACTAGACATTGTAATCTGATCCAATATGGTGGATGCTGTTTGACTTATCCTAACGTCAGCTTGTTCGTGGAAATTGCTGAGAAGGGAAGTATAGCGGATGTACTTGCCAACGAAACTTTTGAGATTGGATGGGCATTTGGATTTTCATTTTTAAAAGACATATGTTGCGGAATGGAATTTTTGCACGACAAATCTGAAATCAAGACCCATGGACGTCTCAAATCTTCAAACTGCTTGGTTGACAAGCGCTGGACTGTACGTCTGTCAGGATTTGGTGCACCGTTTCTTCGTTATGGCAGCTACAGAATGCCAGATTCTGAAGACTTGCTTGTTTTAAGAGATCTTTTTTGGACTGCACCCGAACTACTGAGGGATAGCACAAATCTCGATGGGGTAAAGTTCGGCACACCACAAGGAGATGTGTATTCATTTGCTATCATTGCGTGTGAAATTGCGACGAAGGCAAAACCCTACCATTATGAACTGGAACATTTGAGTGAAAAATCCATTTTAGAACTCATTAAAGATTCACAGTCACCGGCCAATAAAGATATACGACGTGTATGGGAGAGTATTTGTGGACGTAGAATGATTTTTACGAGACCAATTTTAAGTGAAGATTTATTACCAAACAGTAAGCTTTCTAGGAAGCTGTTTAAAAAAATGCTCGAAGAGTCTTGGAATGAGAGAGCATCGTCACGGCCGACTTTTAGTAAGCTTAGCTTCATTCTAAATCAAATACACCCCATTAAAGGGGAGCTCATAGATAAATTACTCCACCTCTTAGAAACGTACTCCAATAATTTAGAAATGATCGTAATAGAAAGAACCAGAGAACTAGAACAAAAAAAAGCTAAGGCTGAGCAATTATTGGGCCAGATGTTGCCACCGAAAGTAGCTTCTGAACTGAAACAAGCTGGTAAAGTAATACCGGAATTATTTGAATGTGCCACAGTATTCTTCAGTGATATCGTGAATTTTGGCCGAATATGTAAAGAAAGTAAACCAATGGAAATAGTTGATTTTTTAAATGAAGTTTATAAAATATTTGACTCTGTTTTAGACGGCTATGATGTTTATAAAGTGGAAACCATCAGCGATTCGTACATGGTAGTTAGTGGTATTCCAGAAAAGAATGGTGATCGCCATGCAGGAGAAATTGCAACAATGGCTTTAGATCTGATGTCACATGTTACTATACTCCATGTTGACCCGATGGAAACTGACGTTCTGCAGTTACGAGTGGGTATGCATTCTGGTCCGGTAGTAAGTGGCGTAGTGGGGAAACTAATGCCTAGATTTTGTCTGTTCGGAGACACAGTCAACACAGCTTCCAGAATGCAGTCTAGTTCTTATGCATTACACATTCAAGTGAGCGAGAGTACTGCAGCACTCCTTGATTCCTTAGGCGGTTATAGCTTAGAATGTAGAGGGAAAAGAGAAGTAAAGGGTCGTGGAGTAATGACAACGTACTGGCTGTGGGGTAAGGACTCATTTATGAAAGAACTACCTGATATATCCCTGGCAGTCCCTCTCTCAGAACACAAATTCAAATAAAGCGTCCAAAGCATAAATTTATCTACAAAACACCATACATATTGTAGTATGTGTTTATGTATGTATGTATGTATGTATGTATGTATGTATTTATAAACGCATGGATACATCTATTTATCAGTTTTGCCCTCTGCCTGCCTGTCTACGTATTTATGAATCCTCTCTCCACCTCTCTCTCCACACACATACATACATACATTTACATATTAAATATATATTCAATTATGTACATACAAAACAAACATGCATACATAAATAAACATGTTCCTTTTATTGAGCCACAAGGTATGTAATTAGGTGATATTGGTTTATTTGAAGTCCTTGATGATGAAGTAAATGCATTTGAAATACTGTGTAAAAGCCCATTATCGGACAATCTCTAACGCCATTTTTTTCTTTTTTAACAGTTCTTAAGCCAAGAACAAGATTTTGCTAATTTAACTATTGAAGATATTTTCATTAATAAATCTATTTAGATGAACTTCCGATAAAGGTGACGTTCGAAATTGATTATTTTTTTCCACAAATTAGTAGCTGCCATGTATCGATAAGACCAGTACCGATAAGCGAGCAACGGTTTCTACTCATCATAGAGGTTAAGCTTTTGCTCTTTACAGCCGTTAAGCTATCAGAAAAGAGCAATACAAAACTCATTCTACCATTTTCATATATTCCATTATTTTCATATATTTATGAATTAGGATTAACCCTGTTTTGAGCCGAGATCTCTAAATTTGCTTCAAATATGCGTTCGAGGTCTGTCAAGCTTATATCTGAAGTCCGTAAAGTTCTTAATTATCAACACGAAATTCTAGATCTTGTCGATTGAATAGATCTCCAACGAAAGGGCTGTTAATAAACACACATACATACACACACACACATAGACACGCACACACATATATGTGCGTGTGCACGTGCATGTGTGTGTATGTATGTATAAAGTGTTTGAAGTGGTATACAGACATAGTGTATTGAGAAAAAGAAGGCAGTCAGAATTTTGGATAATTCTTTCTTAGCGCTTTCGTTCATTTAACCAGACTCTTCATGACAAAAATTAAAACAATTTTGATATCAGTTTTTGTCTTGAAGAAACGAAAGCACTAATAAAGAATTCTGACTGCTTCCTTTTTCTCAATACACACATGTGTGTATGTACATATATATATGTTAATAACACCTAGAAAGAGGTGCGTTTTCCATTCATTAAGGTGAATGAAGCTTTGGCCAGGAGTAACTGTTGTCCTCAGACGGTGTCCAGCACTGATTAGGTGTTTCGAACCTAAAGCGCTAGACCCTCCCGTTGGCGGATGAGAAGAGGTGACCAAATCACTGCTTTTCATCTCCTCTCGGCTTCCACCTTCACTCTGTCTTGCTCCAAAGCCAACAACAGGCTCTTTCGGCTGACTCTCCGATCCTGCGCACAGCCACCCTTTACTCCTTTCCTCTCATTCCAATGACTGTAAGCATCTTCCATGCTAACTGAACAGGGATCCCCCTACAACCAGCCTCGACTGCGTACCTGCCATATGATATATATATATATATATATATATATATATATATATGTGTGTGTGTGTGTGTGTGTGTGATATGATATGTAATCTATCTATATCTCTCTCTACCTCTCTCTCTATCTATATATGTATATATATATATATACATATACACACACAGGCACACAAATACATGACTTATTTCTTAGCATCTGTATTCATTTTAATCAATTTTGCATTTTGTCCGATGCACTAATAGTTTTGCCTGTTCGCCGGCTGAAAGATAATAATAACAATAATAATAATAATAATAATAATAATAATAATAATGATGATGATGATGATGATAATGATAATGATAATAATAATAATAATAATAATAATAGTCCTTTCTACTGGATGCATAAGGCCTCCAATTTAGGGGAAGGGGATTAGTCGATTACATCGACCCATTGTCTCACTCATACTTAATTTATCGACCCCGAAAGGATGAAAGGCAAAGTCGACCTCGGCGGAATTTGAACTCAGAACGTAGCGTCGGGCGAAATGCTGCTAAGCATTTCGTCCAGCCTACTAACAATACAGCCAGCTCGCTGCCTTAACAACATCAACAACAACAATAATAATAATAAGAAGAAGAAGATTGGCAGTGTTTCTTTCGATTGTGTGCAGAGTTCACATCCCAATGAATTAGTGGACTTTGTCCTCATCCTACGGAGTTAATCAATTAAGCGTGTCAGCCATTGCCTTAAATATCATCCACTTAACTACCCCCCCCCACCTAACAAGTAATACTAATTGCATTCGTATGTGCGAGCATACCATCTCATATGTATGTGCGCGTGTGTGTACGTGTGTGTGCGTTTGCATGTGTATGAATATACACAAATTGATACTTACGCACACGCATGCACGCACGCTTACACACAAACAAAGTTTTTACACGCATGGATACATAAGTTTTTTGTGCTTGTGTCAGTGAGCTTGCATATCTATATATTTCGTATTCACATTGTCATATATAAATATTTGACAAATGTACTGGCATATCTGAAACTTTAAAATATTGTAATGATAGAAAAAAAAATGCTTTGTATATTATAATTTTATTGACTTGTTTCATTTTTTTACCTGTTTCCTGTTCTGATTTCATTCAAATGTAAAACATTTCTAATTCAACCCTTGAATATTACAAATTGGTCTTCAATATAGATAACAATAAAGCTTTGAAGTCTATTTTATCGTTCTTTGAGGTTTTATTTTATTTATTCGTATATCTCGTGTTTCATATTTGAAAATACCTTGTAAAACTAAATTTTAATTTACCTTAATACGCATTTTTTCCTGTGTTGTCGTTGCTTGTGTGTATTCGATTATATATTTTTAATATTTTACAGCACAGAATCGAAGTTTCAATAATAAAACATGTGTACATTTGACTTTTTTATTTATTTATTTAGTGTTTAAATTTCACGTGTAAGTAAGTTCCTGAATATATTTGCATTTGTGTACTTGTATACGTCCACATATATCGTGCGCGTGAGTGTAAGTATGAATACATACATGTGTGTGCATTATGTATGCATTTTCGAGAAACGCAGTAGTACTATATATGTTAAAAAGGGTTTAGCATCCATTTATGAAAGGTTTTTTTCTAGTTATTTATGATTCTTTCTACAGATTAGATCTGAAATTATATATATAAGCTTCGACAGCTTCACTTTGACCAAACAAAAATTCTATGAAGTGCAAAGTTTAGTTGGCCAATGATGGTGATAATAGTGACTTGTAACCTTCTCAAGTGGAGGCGCAATGGCCCAGTGGTTAGGGCAGCGGACTCTCGGTCATAGGATCGCGGTTTCGATTTCCAGACCGGGCGTTGTGAGTGTTTATTCAGCGAAAACACCTAAAGCTCCACCAGGCTCCGGCAGGGGGTGGGGTGGCAAACCCTGCTGTACTCTTTCGCCACAACTTTCTCTCACTCTTACTTCCTGTTTCTGTTGTGCCTGTAATTCGAAGGGCCAGCCTTGTCACACTGTGTCACGCTGAATATCCCCGAGAACTACGTTAAGGGTACACACGTCTGTGGAGTGCTCAGCCACTTGCAGGTTAATTTCACGAACAGGCCGTTCCGTTGATCGGATCAACTGGCACCCTCGACGTCGTAAGCGACAGAGTGCCAGCAACAACAACAACCTTCTCATAGAATCTGGTCCCTCATCTTCTGATGAAATCCATGTCTCTACAACTGAATCAGACTCATTTGATGGGCAAAAAATTACGGACAAATCCAAAAAAGATCTCAGACCATGAATCTACATGTTAATGCGTTGCTTCAGCAGATCCATCCTTCGTGATGGAGTACGGCAAGTCGAGTAAGCCTGGAAACTTTCTCTTTTACTAGTGGCTTAGATATAATTTTTTTTTTTTTTTTTTTCTGGAGAGCCAGGCGCAGGCGTAGCCAAGTGGTAAAAATTTAACTTTCGAACCACATGGTTCTGGGTTCGGTCTGACTGCGTTCCAGCTAGGAAAGTCTCTGCTACTATAACCTCGAGACACCAAAGTGTTGTGAGTGGATTTGGTAGGCGGAAACCGAAAGAAGCTCGCTGCACACACACACACACACACACACACACACACACACACACACATACACACACACACACACTCTCTCACACACACATACACACATACATACTCAAACATACACACACATACGTACATATATAACTATATATACTGAGACAAGTATAGGACTAAAAGAATAAGCGCGCGCGCGCACATGTATGTGTGTGTGTGTGTATGTGTGTGTTTGTGTGTGTGTGTGTGTGTGCGTATAGAATATGATGGGTTTAGTTCACTTGTGATCTAAACGAATAGGTACACTGAGAAAATGCTATAGTTGTTTGTTTATTGGATTCCAAGTCCACAACTGAGGCTGGACCTAGGGATCCGTATTAAAGTTCCATTATATCAGATTTATATTATATTAGATAAAAAAAAAAGTGAAACTAAGGCAGAACGAGTATCTCAAGTCATTTAGAATAATTTAATTAGGGTAAGGTGAATTTGAAGTCTTATAGCCGTTTCTGAGATAACCCAAGTGGTAGGTTAGCATGTCTACGCAATGGGTATACCGTGATCAGAGATAAGGCATGAATATTTTAGACAAGGAAATAGAAAAATAAAGGAGTAAATAGAAGAATAAAGAGTAAAGGTAGAATACAGGCAGGAGAATAATGTTCACAACTCATCCTTTTCCAGGGGATATGGATGCTGGTGGTGCTTTCGTGTATATACAGGTCCTTAGTATCTTCATGGAATTACGGACTTCATCCATCACCAAGAAAAGGAGGAGTAAACACGAAAGAGCAAAATGGAATAGTAGTTGGGTACTGGAAATACGAGTGAGAAATTCAGATTGTAATCTACTAGACAAACGTAATAATATTACAGTGGAAATGAAATTAGAAAAAGGTATTCAATAACGAAAACCGTTGCAATTGTTCAATATAATAAGGGGTGCACAGAGAGGATCAGAGATGAAGATACTTTTCTGCGATGAAGAAAATTATGGTTTGGTACAGCAGAGTTGCGTTTGAGTTACTCCTAGGAAGATCTCTTGTTAAAGCTCTTGACAATTACAACGATCTCAGCAGCAAGAAGAAGAAAAAAAACAATAAGGAAAATTAAAGAGCTTGTCATGGCATTGTTTGATTTAGAATGGAATCAACAACGAAAAGCTTTCATTTCAAAGCACATATTTGAAGAAACAACTGAAAGGTTTTCTAGTTGAATACAAACGAGAAGGCGTTGCTCAGGATGCTATGCTACACGTTCCAAATCATCAAAAGAATCTAAAAAGAAATGCCAACTGGTAAGCGCACACTGTTCAGAATGCACAACAAAGCCATATTTATGTATAAGCTGCTATATTTTGCATTGTAAGAAGTAAATAGCCATAACTGCTAATGTGGTTTATTACATTGCCTATACAAATATAGTTCTTCCAGTCTTTGAAAATGAACTTCTTTTAATTTTATAGGTTTTCCTAATATTTATTGACAAGCTCTTGATTTCGTAAAAGGTTTTACAATTTTTGCTGAAAAATTCTTTGAGTTTATAATTGGAGCTGCACAATTGTTAATGGATAGCTTTCCGAAAATGTTATTGAGATTATACTACATTCCAGTAATACATTACAATTGTATCACAACAAAGCACAAATAACGGTATTGTTTTACTTATCAAAGATGCATTTTTTTACAAAGTTCTCTCTCAGCTTCTATTCATCCAAGCTGAAAACCATCCGAGAAATACCAGGAAACAAATGTTCTGTGCATTTCTTAAAATTCAGATAATGTAGTTTCAATCATAATAATATGAGACTCCATTAAAAAGGAACGCCACTGGGAGTCAACAGCGATTCTCGTCTTATAATAAGAATATAGCGTGGAGAGTCACCGGGGATTCTCATGACTACTCCCTTATCCTCTCACTCCCACTTTGTCTCTCTTCGATCATACCTACTACATCAACTCCGCCACCAAATTCCGTACGAATTACTACAACCAGTCCCTTTCTTTACTTTCCTAAAACGTCTTCATTCTAAGACTTTATTCTTTGCTCACATCATTCCCACTAGTGTTGAACTGCAATAGTTCAAGACAAACATAAATGGCATCAATATGAACGCTGACCCGTTCTCCAGATGCAGCAAGTAATATCAAAAAAGATATTTTATAGATTTCGTAATGCGAGTGTGAAGGGCAATCTCGGCGGAATTTAGACTCAGTGCGTGAAGAGCTGTAACCAACAACCCCAAGTTAATGTTGTCCAGAGTTCTAACGATACTGTCATTCCACTACACTTAATGAAATGAAACAACGTTTATCCTTCATTTCATTACACTGCATTATTTTTCTCTCTACTGTAACCACATTACGCTTCACCACCAGACGAATCTACAGCACATACCATATAACATGAGTGCATATAATCCGCGTACCGTCAATAGAGTCAAAATCATACTAAATAATTGATTTAACCGTAAAATATCGTAAATGCCATTTGTTTCTTCTCGGTGTGCCAGTAGTCCTTCAAAAACTGTCCCATCAATAAGGACTCGATTACTGAAAACGGATCAGGAGAAATTCACCGAGGAGAAACGTCTATAAATAAAATTAAATGTATGATGTTGCTGCTTTATCTTTTACTGTACCTTAGTACAATTGTACCTTAGTACACCGGACAAAATGCTTAGCGGCATTGCATCCGTCTTTACTTTTGAGATTAGCCAAGGTCGTCATTGCCTTTCACCCTATCGGGAACGATGTAATCGACTAACCAACACCCCGAAATTGCTGACCGTGTGCCAAAGTTTGAAACCAATATTTCAGTTGTGATTATTTTGCTGGTTATAAAGTTATGAAAAGAAAAGGTGTCTGAAACAGGGCTCGAGCAGAGAACATAAAGGTATGGAATTAGGTGTCAGGTCGTAATATTCTCTTATTACTCTATCGATTGTGTCATTCACCCTGTTCTGTTGTAATGTTTATAATCATTTCTACTCTAGGCACAAAGCCTTGAAAAGTTTTGGTGGGAAGGGAGCTAGTCGATTAAATCGACCCCAGTGCGTAATTGGTACTTATTTCATCGATCCCGAAAGGATGAAAGGAAAAGTTGACCTCAGCGGAATTCGAACTCAGAAGGTAGTGGCCGACAAATTATCGCTAAGCATTTCACACGGCGTGGTAACGATTCTGCCAGCTCGCCGCTTTTTTGTTGTAATATTAATAATAATCTCTCGTATAAAAAAAGAAATGATTTATAATAGCGAAGACAACGGCTTTGGGTTAGATGTCAAGTTGGTGATTTGGCACAATCATAAGTGTGTAGGAAAAATGTTTTGCAGTTTTGAGGGAAGACCCTTTAAATTTTGAGATCAAATCCAACCGAAGTCTTACTTTCGATATGAATAGCTAAAGCACTATTATGCAACATAAGCGACTGCACACTCATCATAATACGAAACCTTGTCTTCAAGACACAAATAATACAATACTCCTCAAACTCTGTGTCAGTTGTTCTGTCTGTCTGTCTCCCCATCCTCTCTATGTTCTATGCGTACAGGCGGAAGTTAAAGTGGGCTTCCATATTCCAGTTTGAAAACTTATTTATGAATAATTGTTTTGATGAAAAAGAATGGTATATCCCTTGCCTTCTATTATTTTATTTATAAGTTACTGTGCTACTCTTTTGCTCTCCTGAGCTGGCGCTTTAAATACAGGGCTTATTACTCCTTAGTCAAAGCTACTGGTTTACATGAGATTCGACCATGGTCATACAGATGTGGACTTCGGTGACACGAGAAATGGTGTAGCTAGAATCTGCGACCCTTGAGTTTATGACACCCTCATTCCTGTCCTATGCAAATTTACACAGCAAGCCCAAAAGTACTGCTCTCATATAAAGCGTTACAAGAGGAGAGAAACCCTCACTTCCTTGCAACAACGCAACAGGACACAAGTCTACAAAACAACCTTTCTCTGAGTCCTGTATGCCTTATCCTCACGATCATATTCTGCTAATTGATTAATCGACAATTAAGAACATTTAAGGAACTACTATCATTAGGAGGGATGCATGATGGAATAATGATGACGAATGGGTAACTGGAGAATCCTCAAAACACCCAGACATCCGAGTTTGAGCATCAGAACCGGAAGCCGTTTAACGCTATATACTTTAAATCTACTCACACCAGATTACACATAACATACAATATTATCTCCTAGCTGTTCTGATTTAGGTTAACATATATATTATTGTACAAATCTGCTTGAAACTACAACACCCAGAACAGAAACTAGAACAGTTGCACGGGCATTAGTTAGCGAAGCAAATCCGATACATTAGTTTTGATATTAGTAAGTATCAAGCAGAATTTACTGTCTCAAACTCAAAAACTTTTCACCCACGTTCACTTAATCAAAATTTCGTGAATTGATAAAAGTGACACGATATCTCTGTCATGTCCTTCAGTACGAAGAGCTCAGTGAGATTAGTTCGCTCACAGTGACTGCCATTGATCATATATAAATATATATATATATATATATATATATATATATATATATATATATATATGGATGGATGGATGCACATCTATCTATCTATCTATCTATCTATGTGTATCTATAAATACACACACACATACAACATATACATATATACGTACGTATACATACAAACACACACCTATATGTAGATGTATATATACACACACATATATATATGTGTATATATATATATATATATATATATATATATATATATATATATATGTGTAGATATATATATATATACGTACAAATGTATACGTATATGCATGCAAACCTGGATGCATACATACATATATGTGTGTGTGTGCATATATATATATATATATATATATATGCCTACATATGTACAATAAGGAGACTACTACAACCAGTTGATGAAGAGGCTGCGACTTTCTAATTATCACAAGCGTCTGTATTTCACGCATCGCATTCAACCTGTGAACATAACATTATAGAATACACAAGTCAGCATGTATATATATATATATATATATATATATATATATATATATATATACACTCAAATATATATATACAT
>NC_142939.1:11983071-12003071 GCF_046866305.1 Octopus bimaculoides | reverse complement strand
ATGCCAGGCGACTAGACAATAAGGTTCTTGCCCAAGGAGCAAATATGAGTGCAGCATCATAAATGTGGCTATATCTGCGGACATGAATGTAGCGGTTAAAGGAAAGGAGAAAAGAAGGAAATTCATGGATTTGGTTAGGGAGTTACGTAGACTGCAGAGGGTTTCAACAAAAGTAATCCCAGTTGTTAAAGCTGTCTCAACAGACTCGACAGCTCCCTTATTGAGATTGGTGTTACTACATGAGTTGCATTGATTGAGAAATCTGCTCTACTGGTAATAGTAATGATTGTAAGGAAGGCCCTCGATATCTAAAGAAACTGGTTCTGGCCTGGTACCAAGGATATTGATTCCGAAATATGTAAAACATTCTTGAACACCACAAACAATAATAAACATAAATATGTATGTATGTATGTATGTATGTATACACATACACACACACACAGACACATTGCAGCCAAGAAAGTAAATTTCGAACGCAGTAAAACTTTTGTAGCAACTTCACAACTTTCGAAATATATTTTCTTTCGGCAAAATACCAACCACATTCAACGCTTCGAAAGTTTGCTTGTATACGTCATTTTTTCTCCTTTATTTCTTTTACTGTGTTTCAGTCATTTGACTGCGGCCATGCTGGGGCACGTCCTTTCGTCGAACAAATCGACCCCAGAACTTATTCTTTGTATTTGCCGAACCGCTAAGTTGCGGGGGCGTAAACACGCCAACATTGGTTGTCAAGCGATGGAGCGGAAACAGACACGCAAATACACATACATGCATATATACATACATAATACTTGCATATAAATACACACACACATACACACACACATATATATATATATATATACATGTATACATACGATAGGCTTCTTTCAGTTTCCCGTCTACCAAATCCACTCACAAGTCTTTGGTCGGCCGAGGCCTTTAGTAGAAGACACTTGCCCAAGGTGCCACGCAGTGGGATTGAATCCGGAACCATGTGGTTCGGAAGGAAGCTTCTTACTACATACACCCATATATATACATGTCACCGATTTTGTTTATTTCTTTGTAGTATGTCCACAAGTAAGTTAAGAACCCCGGACCCTCTATCTCCGCTGTATTTCGTTTTTATTCTTCAACGCTTTATATTCCGTTACCATAGAAGGCAGATATCGTTCAGCTTTCAACTCTTTCCGCGGTCAGTTAAATTGTTACTGGGTTTACTCAGATCCAAGTATGTCTAGAATTAACTTTCATCGATATATTTTTGCTGCGGTTTACTTCCAGAACAAGAAAATCTACAGTCAAAGGAAATCCAACTGTTTATACCGTCTTTGTATATGATACCTTTAAGAGGTGTTAGAATGGGTTTTGATGGTGAATTGGCTTCTGTTACGAGTAAGTTGAGGGACAACGTAAACAAAAATAGAAAACCTTCCCTGGTGGCTTTGATTTTTGAGATCGTAAATCCTGCTGGGTTTCTATATTAAATTTTCTTCATTGTTCAGCTTTCTTAATAGGTTTTAGGGGTTATTGAAATATATGCCTACCATGCCCCGAAGTCATTAAAAATTGACGTTGCTGTTGTTGTTGTTCTTTAACCCCAAGTCAAACCTTTATTGACCTGTCTATGGACAACACTGTTCCAGCCTTGATAAATTTGTTTTCTTTCTTGACTTGTGAAAGAAATATGTCAGCTTTCTTTTTCTGATCAAGAAATCACGGAAAAAGCGTTCTCATTATCCCGTTAAGAATGACCAATATTAATTTTCTTAAACGTATGCCGCAAAGAAACAGAAACTGGATCACAGACTTAGTTCCTTTGCAGAAACACCACAGTTTGCTATTATTCCTAGTCTATAGTAATGGTACACGCTTCTTGTCAGTGATAATGTGTTGACAAAACGGTTCACTCAGAACTAATGTAAGCCAATTTGAATACTTCTTGCACATATGAAGTGGCTTTCCTCGAGTGTCACTAGATCAAAAACAATACAAGACCAGTACATCTAAGAAACACAACTGGATGCAGGAGTTGATAACAAATTCGTCAATGCTAGAATTAAATTATAAGCTGTAATGGGACCCTGCTTCTTGTAGACAAGGTATTGTTTGCCATCGTGTTAGATCGTACATCGGCCCGACACGCACTAGAGTGTGACTCTCGAGTGCCATTTCCGGTTTAGTCATCGTAGCCACCACTAGGGAACGGTTCGTAGTGGTTGACATGATTTTTCAGTAGAAGTCCCTTATTTTCTTCGGACCCGATACAATCCGGCCTATAAGTGTTACATTATTCACATCTTTTCAATAGTGGAAATCCCTCGTTATTGATAAAGGAATCTATCAGCTTGTTGGGGAAGAGGCCAGTGTTGGTGATAACAAATAAGTTATTGAACTGACCAACAATCACACGTATCGAACTAGAAAAAAATATTAGATCTAATGCCAAGATATCTTGATTTAGTTTGATCAGAGTGGATCGGACAGGATTAGTAAATTCTGGTCTGAGGATAAACACTCATAGAATATTTGATCCTTATTCTGAACATTCTATGTGAACTGTGGCACTGTTGAATATAGTGTGTTTCTTTTTCAAAGAAATGCAAGAAGCTTGAAGCGAAATTGAACTTCTGACCTCCTGAGCTTAATATATGCAATTCAATGCACATCTTATTGGAGAAGAGGCCATATTGCCTCTGCTGTTAAGTCAATAGAAACACATATGAAAACATAACACAACCAGAACAAGCAGAAAAAGGAAGAAAAGAACAACAAAAGAATCTCCCCAACAAGCATAACAAAATCAGTAATAAAACAGAATAGGAACAGCAACAATAGCAAAAACAACTGTAACAAATCAACAATAACAACTAGAAAAAAAAACATCAACAGCAGCAGAAAGAACAGAATCATAAACAACAACCAAAGCAATTTCTACAACTATTACATTACAACAAGATACATAGCAACAAAGACAAACAAGAACAAGAAGCAAACACCAAGAATCAACAATAAAAAGCAAAACAAGAACAATAACAACAAAAACAGCAACAACAACAACAACAACAACAACTACAAAATATTCACTTGGTTATAACTATACAGGAGTTCAATTTTATCTTTTCCATTAATCCGGCGGTTGGATTATTTAGTTAAATGGTTCCGTGTTTTGGGTTGTAAATGAAAAAGAAGCTGTATTAGAAAGCTGGAGTAGATGTTGAGTTTGGTTTTATGAAACATGTTGGAATTCTTCGCTTATAAATGGAAATATGGAATATCCTTTTGTGTTGCGTTAGCTTTGTTCTATCTGTTCTCTCTGAAGAAATACAGCTTCCATTATTGATGCTATCCGGGGTATGGTATCGCGGCTGGATATTATTAGAAATGTTCGTATCGCAATCATATTGTCACTGTTTACTGCCATTATGAGCGAGTTGTATAGTGAGAGGGAGAGAAAAGGAGAAGGAAGGAGGTGGAGAGAGAAAGAGAGAGTGAGAGAAAGAGAGAGAGAGCAGAAAGAATGAACAACGAAGGGTGATAGTGTGAGTAGGGGAGAAATTATAAAAAGTGTTAAGAGAAGAAAGGTGTTCCTGACCAAAGTATAGAAGAAAAAAAGGACTTACGGAAATAGAGGGAGGGAGAATGCTAAAAATAAAGAGAAACTAGGTGAGGGAGAGAGAGAGGGGGAGGGGGAGAAAGAGAGAGAAGCAGGAAGGAGGAACTAGGTGTGATAGGGATATCATAAAGACAAGAATATATATATATATATAGACATATTAGATCTCTCTCTATATATATGTGTGTGTGTGTGTATTGAAGCAAAAGGATAAAAGAATATACATAGATGATATATATATATATGCATATATATATACGTATGTATGTATACATCTACACACAGAGAAATAGGGACAGAGAAACGGTGATAGACACATGGAAGGTGGAATGAAGGGAACCGGAGGAAAAGAGAGATAAATAGATAAATAGAAACAGATAGATAGATAGATAAGAGATGGAGAGAGTAAGATGTATGGAGGAAAGAGAATGAGAGCTTGGTGCAGGGAAACGATAAAATCCAACGGTGGGTAGAAACAAAAACCGAAGGAGAAACGCTCTTAGTCACCTATTCTGACCCCATTCACATCTAGGATATTTATAGGAATATCAAATGAACCTCAGCAGTTGACTGGTACAATACTAGAAACTATTTTCGGGCGAGAAGCCAGCAGAAACTATTTTAGGGCGAGAGGCCGGCAGAATCGTTAGCACGCTGGGCGAAATAGTTGGCGGTATTTCGTCTGCCGTTACGTTCTGAGTTCAAATTCCGCCCAGGTCGACTTTGCCTTTCATCCTTTCAAGGTCGATTAAATAAGCACCAGTTACACACAGGGGTCGATGTAATCGACTTAATCCCTTTGTCCGTCCTTGTTTGTCCCCTCTATGTTTAGTTTCCTGTGGGCAATAAAGAAATAAATATTTTAGCAAATGCGGACTGACGGAAAGCAAAGTTGCTTCCATGAAACAATGAGACGCAGGGCAAAAGAAAGGAAGTAAAATAAGAATGAAGGAAGGGAGGAAGGAAGGGAGGAAAAGGAATGAGTAGGGGAAGGGGGGAGGGGGGAAATGTTAGGGAGAAAGAAAAGGATCTAAGGAAGCAGCTGCGTAGAAGAATAAGGGATGAGAAGGATATTTATTGGAAGCTAAGAATGTAAGTTGTATGTATGTATGTATATATGTGTGTGTGTGTGTATGTATGCATATGCATAATGTATGTATATAAATGCATATCTATATATGTGTATGTGTGTGTGTGTGTGTGTGCGTATACGTATATGTGTATCTAGCTATCGACTGTAAAGCACAACCATACATGTGTATATATGTGTATATATGCATATATTTATTATATTTATATATGTATGTATGTATGTATATATGTGTGTGTATGTATGCATATGCATAATGTATGTATATAAATGGATATGTATATATATGTGTGTGTGTGTTTGTGTGTGTGTGTGTGTGTTTGTGTGTGTGTGTGTGTGTGTGTGTGTGTGTAAATACTTGTAGATGGGTATGTGCACGTGTGTGCGTGCGTAAGTGTGGCTGTTGCTGTCGCTGCTGCTGCTGCTACTACTACTACTACTACTACTACTACTACAAATATATTGGATCAGAAAAGAAATTAAAAAGAAAAATTGTAAGTAATGATTGGTAGGGGACAAGGGGAAAGAAAACCGAACGATACAAAAAAAAAAAAAAAAAAAGGAAACAAGAACGAAGGAAGTGAGCAAGGAAGGACGGAATGATAAGAGTTAAGAGAGAGCGTGATCCAAAGATAGAGAGATGCGCGAAGGACATAGATTGACGAATCGAGCGACTGAAGAAGGGATGAGACTGAGAGAGGAATATATATATATATATATATATATATATATATATATATATATATATATATATATATATATATATATATATATATATATATGCATATATATATGTATGCATGTATATGTAGGGAGAGAGATTGAAATTATAGGGAAGAAGCATAAAAGAAAGATTGAGAAATTGAGAACAAAGAGTGAGGGAGAAGATAGATGTTAATAAATGTGTGTGGAAGAAGCTATGAATGAAATAGATATGTTATTTATCTGTGGGTCAAGCCTGATGGAGGAGCCCTGTGTTCAGAGGTATTGCCCTATGTTCATTTGTCAATTTTTTTTCTTTTCTTTTCAGATTCGTATTTTCTCTTTTTAGAAGTGTTGCAACGTGACATGTGGGAGACTTAGCTCGCTGATATTTTCAAGCAGGTCGATATAGACGAAAAAGATGAGGCTTCTTTGTTGAAAGCAAAGTCCCAAATGGATGGCGAAGGTGTATCGTCGATTCTTATTATTAGATATTGGAAAAGAAAGGACGTGGCGGGGGAGGGGGGAGAAAGAAAGAAAGAAAGAAAGGGTAGAAAAAGACGATGAACTGGCAGAATTGGTAGAGTGTCGGTAAAAAAAAAGAAAAAAAAAACACTTTGTGACATTCGTCCCGGCTTTTTACGCTCTGTGTTCAAATTCCGCCGAGGTTGACATTGCCTTTTATCCTTTCAAGGTCAATTCTACAAAATCCCAAGCCTTGTGCCTATAATCCTTTCTAATACAGGAACAGTGGAGGCGCAATGGCCCAGTGGTTAGGGCAGCTGACTCACGGTCATAGGATCGCAGTTTCGATTCTCAGGCCGGGCGTTGTGAGTGTTTATTGAGCGAAAACACCTAAAAGTTCCACGATGCTCCGGCAGGGGATGGTGGCGAACCCTGCTGTACTCTTCCACCACAACTTTCTCTCACTTTTACTTCCTGTTTCTGTTGTGCCTGTAATTCAAAAGGTCAGCCTTGTCACACTGTGTCACGCTGAATATCCCCGACAACTACGTTAAGGGTACACGTGTCTGTGGAGTGCTCAGCCACTTGCACGTTAATTTCACGAGCAGGCTGTTCCGTTGATCGGAGCAAGTGGAACCCTCGACGTCGTAAGCGACGGAGTGCCAACAACAAAATACAGGAACAAAGCCTGAAATTTGGGGGAGGAGGACTAGTAGATTACATCAACCGCAGTGATTCACTGGTATTTAATTTATCAACCGTGAAAGGCAAAGTTGACCTCGGCGGAATTGGAACTTAAAGGCAGACGAAACACCGCTAAGAATTTCGCCCGGTGTGCTAACGACTCTGCCTGCTCGCCAGCTTCTTTGTAACAATGTATAAATGTATAATAGTAAAGACTATTAAATACTGTAAAACTGCGGTGAGCTTAAAGAGAAAAAAAAATCGCTTTCCAGATTTCTTCTCGACTTTTAACGGTCTGAATTCAAATCCTACCATGGTCAAGTTTGGCTTTCATCCATCTTGGGTTGATGAAGTCTCAGTCAAGTACTAGAGTCGATGCTATCAATAAATTCCTTTCTTTCAAATTAATAGGCGCGTGTTCGAATGGGAAACCGTTAGTAGACATTATAAGAGGTGAATTGGCTGAATCATTTGAGAGTCAGAAAAATACCTTATGACTGCTAGTTCTTTACGTTCTGAGTTCAGATCTCACAGAGGCCAAATTTGCCTTTTATCCATTTGGGGTCGAGGAAATAAAGTAAGTCCCAGGTGAACACTGGGGCCGATGTAATCGACTCATTCCTCCTCTTGAGATGTGCATATAGTGTGTCCAAATCAGAAACAGTTACTTATTGATTTCAAATTTTGGCACAAGGCCAGCAAATTCGGGAGAAGAGATGAGTCGATTACATCGACCCCAGTGTTCACCTGGGACTTACTTTATCGGCCCCGAAAGTATGAAAGGCAAAGAGTTTGAACTCAGAACATAAAGACGGACGAAATACTTCTAAGCAGTTTACCCGACGTCAGCTCATCACTTTGGAAACTGTTATTTATTAGACACTGCAAAAGAGCGGTGGGTTGGCAGATATATTAGAAATTCTTCGGAAGAATGCTTTGCAGTATTTTTTCTCGCTCTTTCCGTTCTAAGTTCAAATATGGTGAAGATCTACCTTAACCTTCTCATCTACATAAGCGATAAAATAACGTTAGCGATGAGTACTAGGGACAATTTCATTGATTAAACTGAATCCCTCAAAAATTGTTGAGCTTGTATCTAAAGAATAAGGTATTAGATACTTGAAAAGGAGAGAGGAATTGCAAGAATCTTTAGAGCATCGGGGTAAATGCTTTGCGCTGTTTTTTTTTTCTTTTCTGGTTCTCTACTCTGTTCAAATATCGCCCAGGTTAAGTTTACGTTTTATATCTAAGGGGTCGAGTAAATATAATAATGTACCAGTCAACTAATGCGGTCGATTTCATTGCCTACCTCATCTCTCAGATCATTAGCCTTGTCCTCAAAGTCTATAACCGAGCACGAATGAACTAAAGTCATTGAAACGTTTGTTATATTTATTTTTTGGATTTGGTTTTCAAGATTCTTTATGTGAGTTCGTGTGTTTAACCATATTCTGCTGTGTCTGGAGAGAATCATTCTCTTTTAATGCCTTATAATTTAACACAGTCACCGGTAAAATATCCACTTATTTCTTTTTGCAACCTTTTCAATAGTTATATCGATTTTTTATTTATTTATTTTTTTCCTTTCGTTATTGATGCAACAGAAGAGTAAGTGAAACTCACATGACACTATTCAGGGACTCTAAAACGAGTGGGGAATTGAGGGGAGGTTATTGTCAGTAATGAGACCTAGTCCCAAAGGATCCAACAGACAGGAATTCGCTAAAGGCACCCATTGACCAGGTGATGGTATTCAAACGTACAAGTGTAACGAATAATGTATTGTTCACATAATAGTGGTAGCAGTACCAGCAGCAGCAGCAGTTGCGTCGTAGTAGAGGTGATGATGATGTGGTAGAATAGAGGTGGCAGTAACAGCAGGAAAACAGGAAGCGTAGAGAGAGAGAGAGAGAGAGAGAGAGAGAGAGAGAGAGAGAGAGAGAAGAAGGAGAAGAAGAAGGAGAAAAAGAAGAAGAAGAAGAAGAAGAAGAAGAAGAAGAAGAAGAAGAAGAAGAAGAAGAAGAAGAAGAAGAAGAAGAAGAAGAAGAAGAAGAAGAAGAAGAAGAAGAAGAAGAAGAAGAAGAAGAGAGGCGACAACGAGAGATGTTTTAGTTGAACGAGGAGGTGAAACAATAACATTTGATACAACTGAATAATTTCATCAATGAAATAAGATGTTTTGCTTCGCTGTTGAATAACTTTTCCCGCTGAATGTCCATAAATCCTTCATTCTTATCTATATCCTGTCCACTACTCACACACACACACACACCCACACAAACACAAACACACATACACCCACACACACGCAAACACACACAAAACACACAGACACACACAAGCACACAAATACACGGACAAATACACGCACAAACACAAGCATGCACACGCACACAAACACAAACACACACACACATAGACAAACACACACACACAAAAACAAACACGCACCCGTACGAAGACACACACACATACGCAGACACACACAAACACACACACACACACACACACATCTAATCAATATATTCTTTTATTCTGCTATTTTTTTTACTTCCTTCAGTCATTTAACTGCGGCCATGCTGGAGCACGGTTTTCAAGAGTTTTAGGGTCTTCAAGGGACTTATTCTTTGTAAGCCTAACACTTATTCTATCTGGTCCTTTATGCCGAACCGTTAAGTGACGGGGACGTAAATACACCAACATCGGTTGTCAAGTGATGGTGGGGTTGGTCAGACACGTGCTCAACGATACATACACAAACACACACACACACATATATGTACGACAGGCTTCTCTTAGTTTCCGTCTATGTATGTATATATATATAATATTATCTATACATATAAAAAGTGCGTGTGTGTGGGTATATATACATGCACATATACATACATACATAAATATTTTACAGAAAATAAAGTAAATCTTGAAAGTAGGCTAGTTTTGAAAACAGCTTAGAAAATTGGCTAAATACTTTTAGAATACAGAAAAAGTTTCCAGCCGGTAGCTACAGTGAATGGAACACTGTGCCTCTTAGATACCGACTGAGTGGTATCTGACATGGAAAAGATTCCATTCTCTGTAGCCGGCTGCTCGCAACTCGTTCCTTCTTCTAAGTGGTTTTTTTTCACCCAATCTTCTAAGCTGTTTTTCACTGCTATCCTACTTTCAAGTTTTACTTTATTTTCTGTAAAACACCGACTCACTGGGCGCTTCTAAATTTGTTTATAAAAATGTTCACTCATGCATGAGTGAACATGCATGTGTAAACCTAATTGTTTCAACAGCGTTCATGTAACCAATCAAACATCATGTCTATAGACATGGATAAGAATAATGAATTAGTCATGAGAATTGTGCAATGTGTATAACATAACACCTTCAGCAGTCATTTAATCAGAACCGAGTGGAGAAATATAATACATAAGCAAATTCGTTATTTCACTTAAATAGGAAAAAAATTGCATTGGATAACTGTAGAAAAGGCTAAAAAGGTGTTAAAAATGGGGAGAATTCTGCTATCTAATTATGATATCAAAGAATACATCTTGCGTGTTTATTTTCTTTAATTGCCCAAAATGCTTCAGTGACAAGGATTAGAATTAATATATGGAAAGCGGACGTTAAACGATGATGATGATGATGATCATCATCATATATGTTGAATTATGCAGTGACTGAGGCCTTAATTTTTTTGAAACAGATACATATATACTTTCACACACACACTCACCCTGCGCACACACTCGTATAAACAAACACAAACACACACACACACATATATTTATGCACAGATGCATGCATACTGACGCGCATAAAAATAGACGAGTATACATCCATAAATGTATGTGTGTAAGGGAGACTAATAAATGAAACCTGAAAGAAAAAGGAGATATTTTCAAAAATTTAACGATAGGTGTAGGAGTGGCTGTGAGTTAAGTAGTTTGCTTACCAACCACATGATTCCCGGTTCAGTCCCACTGCGTGGCACTTTCGGCAAGTGTCTTCTACTATAGCCTCGGGCCGACCAAAGCCTTGTGAGTGGATTTCCGGGGACAGCGCTCGTACCAGTTCTGCCAAATCGCTCATCGTCTTCCAAGGACGTTCTTTCGCTTTTGAAGCGCCCGTGCCACTCGAAACATTACGTATGACCCTTTGCCTCGTCGCCGTAAGCTTGCCGAAGCACGCTCAGTGTCTCTGTAGCAGACTTTCCAAGTTTAACGCACAATTTCACGTTGGCTTTTTGATCCTGTCCATGACAAAATCGCAAATTACAGCATATACGTAATCACAAAAGCACAAATTTCATAACTTGCTAAGTAAACAGCGATTTCACTCGGCACAATGTCCCGTGAAGGTCACTGCGATACAAATCTAGTCCTGGAACGTATGATACCACCTCGTATTTGCAATGCAAGGTAGGTTAGAATGATTGTTTTATTTAATTTAATTAATCATAACGTTATTAACGAAACAAAGTTGGATTATAGCGGAATTGTCACTCTGCGTCAAAATCTATTAATAACCATATCCGTTATGCTTTAAAAAACTTCTTCTCTATCATTAATATTAATATCATATATTTCCCTGACAATCTTCTTTATCGTTTACACTTAAATCTGTTAATGATATACATTTCGTATAGCATTTTGATGTCACAAATAAATCGTGTACACCTGTTTATAGTACGTTATTCACATCATGGTGTGATACAAAGAGCTCAATGTTAACACCTCTCATCCTCCTCCTCATCATCATCATCATCATCCTCATCATCATCATCATCATCATCGTCATCATCATCATCATCATCATCGTCATCGTCGTCATCATCGTTATTGTTGTTGTTATATTGTTATGCCGCATGTTTTCACATCCATACACGATTTTTCAATCACCTGCCTCTTTTGCTATTCAACTTAAGTTTGAGGTATCAAATGACATAGATTTCCATGCACAAACCATTCACCCGAATGAATCACTGAACCAGTTTCATATTCTCTCTTAATGATGATGATCAAAGAGCGGTTGATTTTCTTGCACTGCTGCACATGAAGACAGGGGCAATCAGTTCTAGATCTGTGATTCCTGTTACATTGCATCACAGCGGCATTATCTTCAGTGAGAGAAGAACCTAGTTACCGTTTAGTTTTCTACCACCATTATTATTTCTGTCGAATAACAAATCTTCCTTTGTCGATGTCCGTGGGTTTAACATCTCCATCGTCAACTCTAAATTAAAGACGATGAGAAGCGAAGCCTTCCCCACTTCACATATAATGCACATCTCTCAGTCAGTTATAATACTCGTGTACATTCGTCTTGGACACATTGCTGTACTGATTTTCCGTCGCCAAAAACAGTGCCAGTTTTAAAATTATGCGCAAACACATAGCAGTTTAATCTATAGTAGAGGAATGCGTTTCTTTTCTGGGCACAACTTCAAGTTTCGTCTCCGTTATGAGGATGCTAAAGTATACGTCTTTATTCCTTACATCTGTCCCGTTTCATTGTTGTATTAGTTACAACTCAAGAGCTGCGGTTATGTTGCAGCACAGGCCAAGCCGTTGGTATTTTTACAACAGCTCCGGTCTTTTGGCAAATGAGTTTGATATCGGTGCACTCGCTTCTGTTTCTTGTATTGTATTGAGTCGTCTGCAATCGCATGTAGTAGAGTATTTGGCTGTTTCTTGAACACATTCACATTCACATTCTTTACATGTTTGGAAAGACAGAGAATAACTATGAGACTTTGAATCTTAGGCTATGGCAGTATGCTGTCCTGATTTCTCATGATGATGGTAGGATATTCGAGACACTGCAGTAATGATAACTTCAGAGTTTTGTACAGCTCTCAATACTGTAGTTTAGTTCATTCAAGGATCTCCGCCTATAAATCACTGCATATCTTTCCTGTCTTCTCTCCAGTGAGTAGAGTTTTAACACCTTTAACATTTTTCAGTTGCTTAGCTGTTGCCTGAGATGAGATAATCTCCTTGGTGAAGCGTCGCTGGATTGTTTCTTCATGTGCAGTTAGTTTAATAATGTACGGCGACACAAGCTGTGAACAATGCTACAGGCGACAGCCTTTTGCACAACGTTTTCGTTTTGGTAATATGTACATGCATCATTACTCATATTTACCCACTTCCCAGGTCATGACTGATTGCGACTCTAGAACTGTAACCCCTCCAGTCAATGTGTATATAATCGTTGGGGAGTTTTGTGTACCAAAAGCGAAAAGCTCTGGATTTTCCATTGTTAAGTTGCAGGCCCAAGATTACATTAAAGACTTGCAGTAGTTTTGCAGCACGATCGAGGATCTTCATTATATTTTGTATTACCAGCATAGCTTGTGAGAATGGATGTTTGTATAAATGAGGGCATGTCCCATAGAACCAATAAAATAGTTTCCAATATAACTCCACTCAAAATTAGACTCTTCTTTGAGAGAATACAATAGACCAGAAATGTCTGATTTCTTGCACTTATTTAACTGATTTCCTAACACTCTAATCAGGCCGAGAGAAAGCGGTGTGTGCTCACAACACAGGGACCAAATTTATCGAAAGCTTTCGAAAAATCAGTACATATAATAGATTTGGGGCGTTTCAGCTCCCGGGTATAGTGTTGCAGGAGTCGTGCAAAGAAGCTTCTTTCATTGTGAGAACTGTGCTGTTAGTCAGCTAGTCATTTTCCAACTTCATGACTTTTCTAGAATAATCCATTTGCAAAGAGGCTTTTAACATGTATCTGGAGTAACTTAGTTAACGCTCGTTAACATGTTTTACTGAAGATTGCAAAGAATCCATCGGAACCTGTTTCAGACATAATGCTCAAATGTAATCTTTTGCATCAATCGATGGATGTTTGTCGCTGACCTATGTAACGCTCTTGTGGCAAAGAACTAACTTGACCAGCTTGGAAATATTACATTGTGACAAAATGTTTCTCTGTAAATTTCTAGAAAACTCCTTGGTTTGTTTGTATATTGTCTATAGTTCTGGTTTCTCAAATTGATATTTGTGTCTCACTTTGTTTTCATATGATTTTGCTTCATATTTCTAGGCAGAATTATTCGTTGTCTCTTAATTTACTGTTTAAGCGATTTTAAACCTATGTTACATACATACATGCATACATACATGTAAATCTATCTATCTATCTATCTATCTATCTATCTATCTATCTATCTATCTATCTATCTATCTAACTATCTATCTATCTATCTATCTATCTATCAACCTACCCACCTACCTACCTACCTACCTACCTACCTACCTACCTACCTACCTATCTATCTATATATCTATACATACATACATACATACATACATACATACATATATATTATAATGTAAATATACTTATATAGATATATGTATAATATATATATGTGCACATGAATGAAGTTGTACGTATATATCTCTGTGTGCGTTTGTGTGTGGATGTTTCTATGTATACATGTATACATACATGTATATAGATATATGCAAACACACAAATGGCAAGTTTACGTGTATTATCCGTTTATCTGTGTGCTTGCATTTGTATCTGCCAAGGACGTAGAAGTTATTCTCTATCGATACACTATGCCACAAGCAATGAAGCAATATAAATTGAAATCGGAATTGCATCTGGTGAACTACGTCTTCTATGATTAGATAAATTGACAAACAACAGTTACGCAATATACACAGATAAAAATAACAATGCTGATAACATTTCAGAAATAGGATCTAAATATCTACGAAATATGCTAAATGAAAATGAGAAGATTAAATATGCAATGGTACAGCTTTTATAGATTATTGTAAATAAATAAATACATGTTTGTAATTTGATTAAATATATATTTGTGATTAAACAAAGACTAAATATCCTTTGTCGTATACTCGTTTTAGTCATTGGACTGCGGCCATGCTGGAGCACGGTCTTGAAGGGTCTTAATCTAAGGAATCGAACCCAGAACTTATTTTTTAAAAGCCTGCGTTTTATTCTATATGTCTTTTATGGCCAACCGCTAAATTACCATAACGTAAACAAACCAACACCAGTTGTCAATCGGTGGTGGAGGACAAAATATCCTCACCCAGAATTATTCGTATCGGATGAAATACTTTTCAATATTCGTCCCAGCCACTTGCATTTCAGGTTCTTTGATAGCAGACGTAATTCTAGTAGCTATTTCTTGTGTGCTTTTAACGGAGTTCATTCTCTCGAAAGCATTCGGACCAGATATCCGGTTTTGTTATAGCACACTCACGCGTGTTTAACGGATCTGAAAATATATGGTGAGATAGCTCCTTTCCTCTATGATTAAGCGACAATAATGTTCAATACGAGCACAAAGCTACACATTTTGTGAGATCAATCTTTTGGTGTGTATCAACAAATGATTGGAAACAATTTTATCGACTCCGAAGGGAGAAAACACAATGCTGGATTCAACGAGGATTGAACTCAGCAAGCAATCAGACGCAATTGATTACAGCAAATTATTTTGTCCGGTGGCTAAACCGATCCTGCTAATCCAACTCCAAACTCCATTGTTGACTGGCGTTTATTTTATTCAACAAAGAAGAGAAAAAGTCCTAACTCGACCTCGGAAATCGAACTCAAAACGTTACGGAGAAAAGCTAAGTAACACAATTCATTTACAATAGCTTTCTACCGGTTCTGTAAAATAATCTTTTACCTTAATACCAACAAGAACACTAATTGCAATATAAAAGTCGATTCGCTTATCAGATATGTAGATCTTCAAATCCTCTACGTACCGTTGTATCCTTCGTAAATATTTCTCTAATACAAACACACACACACACACACACACACACACACACACGCACACGCACACGCACATACACACACATGCACACATACACACAAACACGCGCGCGCGCACACACACACACAAAAATTACAAAGTGTATATTGAAATGCTCGCAGTTCCCAATCCTCCTGAAATAGGAAATAGCCGTATACAGTCTTATTTATTGATTCCTAACATACATACATACATACATACATACATACACACACACACACACACATACATACATACATACATACATACATACATACGCATGTACATATATATATATATACATACACACGTACATATACATATACATATAGATATACAAACACATCTACATATATTCATATTAGCATAAATCCGTTTATAGACATTCGTAGTTACACAAATATATTCCTATGTTACGCTCATTCCAAAAGACAATAATCCAGCATTGTTTTGGCGGAGATTGCTGAAAGAAAGCAAAAGAAGAAAACCTCTCCAACATTCTTTTATAACTAACCTACGTTCCCTTTTTATTGGCCATTGTAAATATGTCAGTATGTACACACACGTATTTGCATTCATCTATATATGCATTTATACTGTCACACATATACATACATATACACAGTTATGTATCATTTTATATATTATGTTATAATATATATATATATATATATATATATATATATATATATATATATATATATATGTATGTATGTATGTATATATAAATGCCATGTAGTATCTACTATATATATTATATATTATATAGTATATATGTGTGTTTATATATATATGTGTATAAAGGGTTTTTTAAATATATGTACATGATGTATCACACACACACACACACACACACACACACACACATACACACATGTATATATATATATATATATATATATACTCGCATGCAAATACATACGTATATTTGCATGTGCTGATGTATATATGTATATCTGTAGATATGTATACATATATGTACATGTGCATATATGCAAATATATATATGTATACATACATATTTGCATGTGTGGATGTGTATACACATATCCATATACATACACATGCATGCATTGTATTATATAAGCATCCACACACGCATACGCATGGTCACAACTTGCATATACTGCTAAGAAACGGAACTAGAACAAGGAGAGCCGATTGTGTTGACATACACTGACCCACGATATTGGAGTGAAAGGAATGATGGGAAAAATCAATATAGCTCTTATTCTCTGTACTCCATCTTATCTCACACGTAATCAATCAGTTGTTAGTTCTTCATTGAACATATTTACTGAACCCTTAGATCGATACAATCTCACAATATATTGTAGCAATTGGATATTGTTCAGAAATTCCAATCGATATCAGATCGAATGACATTCGGTGTGCGATCTCAAAAGAGATTGAAGTTCTTTGTTGGATATATATTGTTGAATTTTATACTGGTGCAGTGGCATCGACACAAAATATCTCATAGCACTGTTTCGTTTTCGTGTGGTAACCACATACATACGTAGGTACACACAGGCAACTCCCCATACACGCACACACACACACGCACACCCATACCCGCCCATACACACACACATACGCACACACATACACATTCAGTTTTTAGAGGTAGGGAGCGTTTAACTCGAAGCAGATAAAGCTATAATAATAGCCTGTAAATACTGGGTTAAAAAACGCGTTTGATAGAAAAAGAAGAAAGCTGCCTATGGAATTCGAACCACATTTCTTGCAGGCTTTCGGCCATTGGGCCAAAGCAATCCGTCGATTTTTTTCTTCTCAAATAGCTTTACAACTCGATTTTACATCTTCATTGCTTGTTCAGCTTCAAGCTAAACTGTTCTAAAAATGAACTGTCTCATTTTCTCTGGAAGTTTCTAGATTCTTATGACCCACTCTGTCCTTGTTTCTCTTTGTACACACACACACACACTGCCTTGGAGTGGGTTGCCTATGTTCAGTTCATCACAAGAGGAAAGCCTCAGCAAGTTCTCCCCACCAACCACAGTCCGATGTGGAGGCCGTGAATTTGAGCTTGAGATCAAACTTGTGTGATGAACGTATTCTGCCACACTGGCTTGACATAGCTTGGCAGAATATATATATATATATATATATATATATATATATATATATATATATATATATATATATATATATATATATACGGTCATTTTTCACAGGAATTTTCAATGGCTGGATAACTGAAGAGATGTTGGCGTGGGCTCCCACCCCGGCATCCGAAACTCGGAGTTTTATCATGGCTACCGAATAAGTGTCACATATGTTTACAGATATATATTTATATATATATATACATATATATATATATATATATATATATATATATATATATATATATATATATATATATATATACACATACACACACACGTTATATCTTCACGGATATGTCTTTCATAATTCCATATTTACCTCTTCGTCAATACACTTATCTCACAATTGTATATACACTTTCTACAGGTCATACATATATCGTCACGACATACACCTAAGCATGTCACACATTCACACATACGCATACACGCATACACGCATACACGTACATACGCACGCATACACGTACATACGCACGCATACACGTACATACGCACGCATACACGTACATACGCACGCACACAAGAAACCATGAACATGACAAGTATTCAACAGAAACACTTACCATAGAAACCAAACAAAAGAAAAATTATAGGGAAAAAAACTTAGGTAAAAATATTATAGAGAAATGATTGAGAAATTGAATTTAAATCTTCTACGAAATATGAAATTATTTTAGGTTGAGGTAAATTAAGGCTGGAACGCTTATTTTTTTTTAATTATTAATTCTTTTTGACATGTTAATTTTTAAATTAGATCTTAATGGTTTCTTATTTAATTATGCTCGCATTGTTTGTGCACTTAGTGTGTTATATCATCGTTACAATATTTATCTAAAACATGAGTAACCGACGTTTCGCTGAATTCGGGTATTCACAAACACACACGCACGCACACACGACGCGCACGCAAATTCTACAGTGCTCTTTTATCATAAATACATTTAGCCCCGTGGAGGCGCAATGGCCCACTGGTTAGGGCAGTGGACTCGCGGTCATAGGATCGCGGTTTCGATTCCTAGACCGGGCATCGTGAGTGTTTATTGAGCGAAAACACCTAAAGCTCCACGAGGCTCCGGCAGGGGATAGTGGCGAACCCTACTGTACTATTTCACCACAACTTCCTCTCACTCTTTCTTCCTGTTTCTGTTGTGCCTGTAATTCAAAGGGTCAGCCTTGTCACACTCTGTGTCACGCTGAATAACCCCGAGATTTACGTTAAGGGTACACGTGTCTGTGGAGTGCTCAGCCACTTGCACGTTAATTTCACGAGCAGGCTGTTCCGTTTATCAGATCAACTGGAACCTTCGACGTCGTAAGCGACGGAGTGCCAACAACACTAGCATCGTCTCTATGCCACATGCGACTTCCATTGACATATATTCATTTTGCTGGAAACTTTCTCCACTGAGCAGTTTCTACATATCTTTCTCGTAGTTAAAGAGATTTTCGCAGATTCTGTTCAAACTTATATCTCTGCTAGCTAAATCGTTTACAACGCGGTCTGCCAATCTCTCAGAAATACTGACTTGAAAAAAAATTTCTGTTTTGATACTTTTGGGTTTTGCTTATGCTTCCTTGGACCAACACTGTCAGTGTACAACAATGATCTACTACTACTACTACTACTACTACTACATGATGATGATGATGATGATGTCGTCGTCGACATTAGCAGCGGTAGCAGCAGTAGTAGTAGCAAGTGTAGCAGCAGTAACAGCAGTAGTAGCAGCATCGGCATAGTCATCTTTGTAACTAAATATTATCACATCGTCAAAAAGCAATAGCGAGCAACGACATAGTCTACGAACAACAACATTTCAGCATACAACAATGGATGATATTGCACCATGTAAAACTGAGGCCGTACCACCTAATAATAAACATACTTCAGTCTGAAACTTACCGATACTGGCCAGATAAACCACTGATCTAACATATATATATATATATATATATATATATATATATATGGCGTAAACAATAGCAACAAAATCAACGAGGAACATAAACACTCCAAATATGCTGAAGATTGCATTCTAGCACAGTTGCTGATACATTTTATTCTAAATTCTATTATGGTTAAATCGATTGTCAGTGTATAAGTGACAGCAAATTATGCCTTTAGTTTTGTACCCAATATTGATCTACGAGAATTTGAATATATATATATTTTTTAATCTATAACATGATAATTTATTATAATATATTATTCTAAGGAGGCTATGTTGTTTCATGTCGATTTTAAAGTTATTGATTCGTACTTAATGCGAGTAATACGAGCTAAGTGCAATTTTATTTTGAGCTGTCAATATATCTGCTAAATCATAAGGTTACGTTCTGCTGTCAATATGTCTGGTAAATCATGACTTCTGTTTGACTCTAATTGGGGATTAATTGGAATTTTGTTTCTTTCTTGGCTCTTTATGTATTTATATCGACGTGTATCGGTATTTGATTATAGTTGTATACATCTGTGTGTGTTTGTGTGCTTGTACGTATGTATGTATATAGGCA
>NC_142939.1:11958071-11978071 GCF_046866305.1 Octopus bimaculoides | reverse complement strand
TGGATTTTCTTTCTCACAAACACGCACACACATATACTCATATACATACATTCTCTGTCTGTCTGTCTGTGTGTCTCTCTCTCTCTCTCTCTCTCTCTCCCTCTCTCTCTCTCCCTCTCTCTCTCTCTCTCTCTCTCTCTCTCCCTCTCTCTCTCTCCCTCTCTCTCTCTCTCTCTCTCTTTCACACACACACACACAATTTAAAACAGTTCGATTTCGGTCCATGGAACTGAAATTTCCGTAAGTTTTTCCCTAGGAACCTAGCTCTTCTGCACTTTGCCTTCGAATACATTTGAGGTGAGCTTTGTATTCTTTCTTTCTGCATTTGATAAATGAATTACCAGCCAGAAACTTAGAATGAATTTTATCCCTCTCTATAATATCGTGTTGCAGATTTTCGAGGGTGACCGGAGAAATGCTGAAACGTTTTCAGATATTTGAAGTTCCGGCTCAATTTATTCCTGTCAGTAATGGTTTATACTGTTATACCATAGGCGTCTTTTGTACTATTATGTTTCTTCAGGATCATGCAAAGCGCAGTGAGCTATCACGAGATGCTGGAGCTTTTTCATTATGCCAGCTTGCTAAATGGTGCGAAATTTCTGTAGCAGTAGAATTTAATACTTGTAGATAGTGTTTAAATAGCTACTCTCTGGTTTGCTGTTCATTATCTCAACGACGTGATTCCTTGGCCTGGCGTCTCACCTGAAGTATCTAGAGTATGTGCCGGTCAATTCATCCCTTGCGTTTTTCACCTCCTCCAGGAACCCCAAGCCTTATGCATGCTTATACAGTAGACCCAAAGTGCTGCATCAAAAGCAAAACCTGGGCAGAGCACCTCCCCACATCTCTCCGTCACTTAGCTGCGCTACTGACTTGACCTGACCAAAACCCCACTAAGAAATTGATGAAATACTTTTTTCTACTCTAGGCACAAGGCCCGATATTTTGGGGGAGGGGATCAAGTCGATTAGACTCACCCCAGTAAGCAATTGGTACTTCATTTATCGACTCCGAAAGGATGAAAGGCAAAGTCGAACTCGGTGGAATTTAAACTCAAAATAATTTTTCTACTCTAGGCACAAGGCCCAGAGTTTTTGTGGGGGGGGGGGGCAGTCGATTAGATCAACCCCAGTACGCAACTGGTACTTAGTTTATCGACCCCAAAGGATGAAAGGAAAAATCGCCTTCGGTGGAATTTGAACTGAGAACGTAAAGACAGACGAAATACTGCTAAATATTTCGCCCGGCGTGCTAACACTTCTGCCAGCACACCACCTTATATTGATGACATATTAAAACCAAAGGTGGAAATCACCTAATATATAGGACGTAAGTTGGTCATTTTGATTTTAATAGAAACCACCTGTGATTTAATCCCACCTCAGTAGGGCCATAAAATAGCTTTCTGTATTCCACAATGTAATCGGACAGTAATATAATGCAAAGTTATTTCCATCCAGGTACGAAATCACACTCCGCAGCCACCTTTCAATTTCTGATCAACTTCTCATATTGTAACGAGATGCTTTGGATATTCAGATATGATAGTGTGAAATATTGGATTTTGAATGATTCCCGCGTGTAAACCATAAATGTTAGATTATATCAATAAAATACCGGGAAGATAGTTTAGATAAACTGAGCCAAATACAATTGACCTTCTATTTAAAACGACATTAGATATCTAATATATGTGAGCATAGCCGGTCTGATAGGTTAAGAGGTTCACTTTACAAATACGAGGTCCCGGGTTCAATCCTAGGACGTAGTATCTTTGGTATGTGTCACTCTATATAGCCTCGATAAGCAAAAACTATCAAGAAGACTTTTGAGCAGATTGTACCTGTAATTCAATGAGGTGCTGGTTTGTAAAACATTGTGTCAGGGAGATTCTTGCCCAGAATATTATTATTATAATACGTATCTGTCGCAAGTAATACAGTTGTTCAGAAGGATGAAAAATAATGTTGGCGTTGTTATGAGATGAACGCAGAGCTTAGATAGGGGGAATAAATATCTTTAAAAAATTCTCTCCCACCCCTTAGAACAGCATGTATGTAAACACACATATACATATATATATGTAAGGATAACGTTTACATGTATGTATGTATGTATGTATGTATGTATGTATGTATTCATGATACAAATATAGATACACACAAATGTAGACATACGTAACTGTGCATATGTTGATCTGGAAAAAGAGAGAGAAAGAAAGAAACAAGGAAGAGAGAGAAGAGCTAGAGAGAAGGGAGTGAGAGAGAGAGGGAGACGTAAATATGCGTACGTATGCATTTGCATAAGCATGCATGCATATATGTATATGTCCATGTATGTATGTGTCTGTATATATATATATGTATGTGCATGTATACATATATGAATGTATTTTTCGTATCAGCTGCATCATGCAGCCTCAAGGTGGTTTGTGAATAAAAACCGTGATAAGAGCCTATCCCTGTTAAAATAAAATGGGCAAGCGCACTATAGTGCAGATCAAACCTGTCAAATGAATCTCAAACGGAAACATTTAAATTGCTGTTCCTGTTGGATAAAGCGAATTTGCCAGGGTCTGATCATGATTAATGTATTCAGTAAGGTGACACTAAAAATTTATTAAGCATTTAATCCTTCAAAAAATATAAACCTGCATAAATACAGTTGAAGTGCAGATACACTATAAGGATTATCATACTTCATAAATGTGATAAATGAAACCCGAGTCTGAAATGATATATCGTGGTCCTCTGTGACGTTGAAAGACCAGGTGAAGCATTAATAGAATCGATTGAACACAATCGCTTCTAACGAGTAAACAAAGAACTCAGACATGATAAGTGTGGATTTCCTAGTCGATAGAGTCATTAAGAATTTGGTGAAAGAATTCTATGATGTTTATGACCGACTTCCTAGCATCACTTTGAAGGTATCACAGATGTACAACTGTGCGATTAGCCAAGGTCATCCACAAACAAAGGCAAGTGAAGAAGAAGATAGGAATTATTGCATGGGAGGTTATTAAAAAAATGTTCATCGTAAAACTCATATTATCATAATGATAAATGTAATCAGTATGGGAGCTAGTTCGGTGATAGACACGGGAACTAGTACTGTGTGGGAAAATTCTTACATGGTGGACGATATGACAGAGGAGAAGATGTAATAATTTTCTGCCTGACAGAAGACCAAAATATAGCCAATGCCATGTTTAATGTGAATAAACAACAATAGCAGAACTGAAGTCCAAATTACGAAACCTCAGTAAGATTAGCTTATCACAAAGAAGACATCTTTCGAGGTATGACATCGAACAATATCAAAGTTAGCGATCACAGAATGGAAAGAGGTAAGCGTCTTATTGGCTTGCAAAGTAACCGGAGAAATCATTTTATCCTAAGAACTATCAGATCACTTCGTCAAAAATATAACCAATTATTTTGAAACTAACTTTAATGAGGCAGTAATCGAACAACAAATTCAAATTAACAACATAGACAGATTAAACAACGAAAGAAAAGCAAGACAAAATAACACCGAAAACCCTGAGTGTGATGTAGTAATGAAAACACTTCTATGTGAGGTGGGTTGGATGCAAATGTCATGCTATAGAACGGAATAAACAAACGATAAGAAAACAGCGTGAGGGGGTTGAGAAATTGTATGGGCATTATAGAAACAACGACTCAACAGGGGAGAATAAATAAATATGCCAAAAAGAAAGCCTAAATGACATCATTAAAAGAAAGTGGAGCCATTAAGAATACAAAAGAAGAATTATTTAAATAGCAATGAAATTCTCCCAACATCTGTCACAGAAACAACAATAGAAAGCAGAAGATAAACAACATTGAAGCTACAATAACACTGCAATTATCAGAAATTATGCCACATGCTGTAAAAACAGAAAATCACTAAAGAGAGGGAAATCTTCAGAATAAGACAACATAACACCTCATGTCATAAGAGTCGTCTGAAAAATGATCTCGTGGCGATTTGCAACACTTATTTTGACGCTTCTAAGTGTCATGTATACTTGCTATTCACCAATATCACGTCGAACGTAATTGCCAAACAATTGGATGCAAATCAAGTATATAACAAGCGGAATTTGAGGTGCTTTTTCTCTTGCCATTGATCTCCAAGATGTCATGAATCACTCTACAATTCTAGATTTCTTACACATCAATGTTTTAATTACACATCTAGCATATTGACATAAATCTTCCATCAGAATACACAAAGGTTTCATGGGTTGACCCAAGAGGATGAGGCTGAAGTGTACGTCCCCCCCCCCCTAAACAAAAGAAGTGCGCCCTTCTAAATAATGTTATTACGCCCTTCTCTCCTGGAATTGTATTCACTTCTGACTACGTGACCTCCCTTCGAAAATTTCTGGGACCGCGCCTGGGTTTGAAGCAGTTTCAAGTATAGATGGGAGTAAAACAAGGCTATTATATTTCACCTAAAAGTTTACATCTTTCTTGGAAGAAGTATTTCGTGAACTGGAACTCTATGAATATGAATCGGTAATCTAAGTCGACAGCGAATTCTTCACGCAGTTTTGATTTGCATATGATATATAATGCTTATCGTAGGAAATCCTACGGAATGTTAAATTATGGAAGTGATATAAAGAGAGAAAGCAGGACTTCATCTTATAATAAATATGAAAACGTAACTAAATTATGATCAATAACTGATAGATGCATTGCCCGAAATTAACGTTGTTAATATTCAAGCGGTAAACGTTTACGCCTAACATGATCTCAATTTTTGGAAGAAATCAGTTGTCATCGAACTTAGAGAGGAACGGATGTCTCAGGTCTAAAAAGACTTCGGCATCCATACTTAATATTTGAGATCCCAAGGTAAGGTGAGATGTGTGTGACACACACACACACACGCACACACACACACACACACACACACACACACACACACACACACACACACACACATATATATATATATTTATATATATATATATATATATATATATATATATATATATATATATATATAGAGAGAGAGAGAGAGAGAGAGAGAGAGAGAGAGAGAAAGATAGAGAGGGAGAGAGTCATCCCAAGAAGCTATCAAGTTGGACTGAAGGCAGAAGTACGAAAAGGAACTGTATAATTCTTCTACGGTTTTATGTCTTAAAAAGACTTGAAGTGGGAGAAAAGCTAAGTTATAGTGCCAAAGCGTTAAAGTGAAGAGTGTTACCTCCGCAGAACCTAAATCATTTCATTTTTTGCATCATTATGGAGAAGGAATTCGTTATCATTGAAAGGTACAAGAGATGACACAGTGTCCTTATGCTTTTTGGTGAAAGAGAAAAACATTTTGCGATTGAGTTTTATTTTTACACTGGTCCTGTTCTCTCTTACTGCGTATGTATGTATGTATGTATGTATGCATGCATGTATGTATGTATATATGTGTGTGTGTTTGTATATATATATGTATATATATATATATATATATATATATATATATATATATATATATATATATATATATATATATATATATATATATACACATATATATATGTATCCTTGTTTCTCTCCTTGTTTCTTTCTGTGTTCCTTTTAGTTGAAGAGCATAGGCTCGAAACGTCAAAGACTTTCTCTATTCCCGAGCGTTAAACTAATACATCCATTTGTTGTTTACACCACCTGTCTTCGTCTGTTGTTTTCGTAAGTTCTCCCATATATATATATATATATATATATATATATATATATATATATATATATATATATATATATAGATAGATAGATAGATAGATAGATAGATAGATAGATAGATAGATAGATAGATATATGTATGTATGTATGCATGTGTGTATGTATTCATGGGTAGATGCGTGCAGCTGTAACTGAAAGTAGACAAATTTGATACCATTTCAAACATGCTTGAGAAGTATTTGAATCTGTTATAGGTTTTTCATTGCAGTTTGTCCCAGAGGAAAAATACTCGATTGAGACAAAAGTTATATGATGCTGACGAGTACGAAATTATTTCAAAATCCATCATTCAATAGAGGGCGCTCTTAGCTATCTATGGTGTTTTAAACTTTTTGTTTTTGTCTCAAGTGAGAATTATTTCTCTATGATAAACTGAAATGAAAAGACTTTTAAGTATTCAAATATCTCTCAACGTACTTAAACTGGTATCACATACGCATACACGCACACACACACACACACACGCATGCTCGCGCACACATATACGCATGCATACACATACAAACGCACACCACACACGCATCTATATAATGATGATGACCTCTGAACAGCCATTCATAGAGGAAGAAAAGAGAAAAAAAGAAAAAGGAGGAGAAAAAAGAAAAAACAATTCGGTAACAGATTTGAACCAAGGAACTACAAGCAGATAGTCAATGTGTTTCGAACTAAGCCATGTCTTTTGTGGAACCTTCCAAGTTCTCTAAGGAACCTGCCATGTTCTCTGTGGAACCTAATCAAACGCAGATATCTAACAATAGCAGACGACCGCCAAATCCCTGAGAAATGTTGTCAAACTGGTTCTGCTAAAAAATACCTACTCTAGTTTAAATGCTAAATCATTGTGTTATTTCTTTACTACCCACAAGGGGCTACACACAGAGGGGAAAAACAAGGACAGACAAACGGATTAAGTTGATTATATCGACCCCAAAGCGTAACTGGTACTTATTTAAGTATGAAAGGCAAACTCGACCTCGGCGGAATTTGAACTCAGAACGTAGCGGCAGATGAAATACCGCTAAGCATTTCGCCCGGCGTGCTAACGTTTCTGCCAGCTCGCCGCCTTAAATGCTAAATCATTGTGTGAGTTGAAGTCAGAAAGGAGAAGGACAAAACTAAATACTGAAAAGAATTTAGTTGAATATTCTTCAGCATTGTGTTCCTCTACACCACCTAAGTAAGCACTGAGAGGAATTTGGTCTCGGGATCTTCTGTATTGTGTTTTAACACATTAAGTAACTAAACAAATCTATTAAAGTGGAAGCTCTAAATTTATATAAGCGGCTTGGTGAGTGGCGAAATATCAGGACGACCCTGCTGCCCTCTGATTAATTGTTTAATGCCGGAGTATACATGGTAGTTTTCAGTCAGAGAGGTAGATGCAAGATCTTACCGCAATGCTATGTCCGTGGAGTGGATAACTCTTAGGCTTCCCAGCCAGTGTTTCGGCGCCATCTAGTTATTGTCCTCATCGGGCAGACACTATGTCTAAACAATATCTATAACAAGAATATTAATTTTTGCTGAAAGACATGATTCATTTGGAACGGCAGAGAATATTAATTAAATAATTAATAAGATGATTAATTAAATCAGCCAGAGTTGTATGTATACTAAATATATCACTGTAAAGGAGAAGTTCTAAATGTAAGCCGTATGAATGAAGATCACAAAGCCAGCAATTAAATTCTTTTTCTTTGTTTAGGAACCAATGAAGAAGGTTTTCAATGGCCAACAGAACAGCAAGAAATAGCAGCAAATTCCATTTATATGTGATCCTCTTACTTTGAAATGATAATAATAATATAACATTGGATAATGTAGTATTAGTTTACTTGCATTTGTTGGCACTCCGTCGCTTACGACGTCGAGGGTTCCAGTTGATCCGATCAACGGAACAGCCTGCTCGTTAAATTAACGTGCAAGTGGCTGAGCACTCCACAGACACGTGTACCCTTAACGTAGTTCTCGGGGATATTCAGCGTGACACAGAGTGTGACAAGGCTGACCCGGTCTGGAAATCGAAACCGCGATCCTATGACCGCGAGTCCGCTGCCCTAACCACTGGGCCATTGCGCCTCCACTACTAGTTTACTATGCCTGGGAAAAATGAAGGCTGTAATGGAAGAATAAAGTAAACAAACAAAAAGATCGCTGGAATGCCAGATGACTAGTCTTTTCTTAATAGGGGATTATTTGAAGGTCAAACAAAAAAACAAAAACAACTACAACCCCTTCAACTCTACTTCTTTGCTCACAATCGTCTAAAATATAAAGAACAGATAACCGATTAATTACTGTAACAATGTTAAACCATAACAATTATAGATTTGCCAGGGACCTTGAAGAACACAAAAAAAAAAAAAAAAAAGCGCAGCAACCAAAAATAAGGAAAACATTCCGTCTGTATATTATTACAAGTTTGTCCTTCTAAGAAATCGATATTATTAATTTGGTCTAACTTCTAAATTCTCAACCTTGCCAATATAACACCAACTTATAAAATAAATAATAATGGTTTCTTTGTGTTTATAAGTAATCATAGTTTCTTTTATGATTTCTAAATATTTTAATAAGAAAGGTTTCCAACACGATTACTTCCAACTTAATTATTTCTGATACAGGCGCAGCACACACAATTACTTTAATAGTCATGATAATCATAATAACAATGATGATGATGATGATGATGATGATGATGATGATGATGATGATGATGATGATGATGAAAATATCAACAACAACAACAATAATGAAAAATTTGTGAAATATTAGGAATTAGCACAGAAAGGTGTGTAGATTGTGGATGGCCGATGCAACAATTCTACATTAAGAGTACCGTCCTATATTCTGCGAGAGCTCTACGGAGTATTCTTGAGACTCGAGGAAACTTGTTGTCACGGAGCATCAAGATATAATGCCTTCTTACTAAATTTAATATGCGCTAGCATAATAATAATAATATGCACACGGATTCGTATGTTTTGTTTTATGCATATACTTGCATTTCTAGACGTGCTCATGTATACTTAAATTATATACTTCTGGAAAGTTTTACAGACTTTTACAGTTCCGTGAGGGATTGGATCTGTAGTCTTCGAATCAGCTTTCTCCTTTCTGATTTTCAGAAGCCTAATTTCTCAAGATCGGTATTTAGGCAGTGTGTTACATGTCTCGGGGCCCCAGTAATGCATGTATGTATGTATGTATGTATGTATGTGTGTATGTGTATATACAGAGGCATGTATGCATATAATTAAATATCTATATACGTGTATAAGCATGTAAGTATGTATGAATGCATGTATGTACGTAAGTATGTACGCATGTTTTTACGTATCTACTTATGTTTTTATATATGTGTGTATCAATGTATTTATGTCTGTACATATGTACACGTTGTTGGCGAGTTTGAGATGGCATGTTCGTACGACAGAAACTGCGTACGTGTGTAGCGGTGAAGATATGTCTCTTCTTCGCTTCTATGAGCTCGTGCGTGCGTAGGTTTACTTTAATTCTGCATCTGTATATGCCTAAGTATAAATACGTTTATATGTCTGGATTCATGATTGGAAGTGAGGGTGTGTATTTATCTGTTTGCTTCTGTATATATTCGACTATTAGTCATCTGTTCCCCTATGTGTGAATGTTTGATAAATCACTGTCTATATACGAGCGCCTATGTACATATATACATACATACATACAAACATATATATATATATATATATATATATATATATATATATATATATATATATATATATATATATATATATATATACATATATATATATATATATATATATATATATATATGTATATATATATATATATGTATGTATGTATGTATGTATATATGCATGTGTGTATATATGCAATTGTATATTGCGTGTATATATATCATTGTGTACGGGCTTGTTTATGCGTATATGCGTACGCGAGTGTAAATGTATGCTCCAAGAGGGCATTATGAAATGATATCGATTTAACCAAATACGACCATTAGAACGAGAGAAAGATCCTATGACCCCCTAATCCATATAATCCAGGAAGCTTAATTCCTTTGAAACATAGAATCATATTACATTTCATCCATTGTCATGAGACATTACGGTCAAGGTTGCATTGCTCTCCATCTCTCTTTCTACACACGCATGTGTATATGCATATATATATATATATATATATATATATATATATATATATATATATATATATATATATATATATATATATATATACATATATATATATATATGTGTGTGTGTCTGTGTGTGTGTGTGTGTGTGTGTGTGTGTGCATATATATATATATATATATATATATATATATATATGTATATATATTGCCTATATATATATATATATATATATATATATATATATATATATGTATGTATATATATATATATATATATATATATATATATATATATATATATATATATATATATATATGTATATGTATATATATATGTATGTATGCATATGTATATATATATGCATATATATATATGTTATACATACATGCGTACATATATATACATACATATACATATATATATACTTACATACATATATATGTGTGTGTATATACATAAACGTATATTCATATATACATGTATGTACACATATGTATGTATAATATATATGTATATATGTGTGTGTGTGTGTGTGTGTGTGTGTGTGTGTGTGTGTGTGTGTGTATCTATAGGAAACTAAAACTGTGTGCGTATGTATTTGTCTGATTGTGTATATATATATATATATATATATATATATATGAGGGGCTGTTGTTGATTGCTGGCTAGATTGAGAACAATAATATATGTGTGTATATTTGTGTGTGTGTATGTGTGTGTGTGTGTGTGTCCGTGTGTATATGTGCGTGCGCGTGCACAGGGAATGTTGTAGAGTGCGTCTAGAGAGTGCTTACGTGAAAGATTAAGATAAATGGAGATTGCATGCAAATCTAACTTGTGCAACCTGGCACGTTTATTTCAACTCCGTTGAAGGGCCATAATGCATACATACATATATATATATATATATATGCAGATATATAAATACCCACACATAAATACACATCCTCACATACACACATATTTCTAATATGTATTTGAATATATATATATATATACTTACAGACATATATATATATATATATATATTTATACATATAGTTATGCATATTTATACAAACACATACATGTACAAACACATACGCTCAAAAATAATACATATAATATGCATAAATATAAGCACCTCTCAAATGCGAAAGCTGAGCAAGCATTTGCAGCGCTGATCCTGGTCACATCAGTAATACTGGCAAAAATGTATGACCAGCTTTTAACTTGACAAGAAAAATAAATAACGTGACTCATCCTTGTTCTCTGGTCTCCATTGTTAGTGATCCACGTCTTAGTCAACCGAACCATTTTAGTTTCACATTCGATCAGTAAATTCGATAATTACATGCGAAAGTATATCATCACCAGCCAATAGCCAGTCTGATGGTGAGCAGGCAAGGAAACAAGACCTGCATATGCAGTTTTATATTCCTTATTGGTTGTTGTTGTTGTTGGCACTCCGTCGCTTACGACGTCGAGGGTTCCAGTTGATCCGATCAACGGAACAGCCTGCTCGCTAAATTAACGTGCAAGTGGCTGAGCACTCCACAGACACGTGTACCCTTAATGTAGTTCTCGGGGATATTCAGCGTGACACAGGCTGACCCTTTGAATTACAGGCACAACAGAAACAGGAAGTAAGAGTGAGAGAAAGTTGTGGTGAAAGAGTACAGCAGGGTTCGCCACCATCCCCTGCCGGAGCCTCGTGGTGCTTTAGGTGTTTTCGTTCAATAAACACTCACAACACTAGAACGACGGATAAAATTTATTAGAATATCTAAACAGATATATAGGCTCTGCAGAAAAAGCCTTCCTCGGCAAATGTTCCTACAGCACTACCTGTTCTGCACCGACCCAAAACATGATGGTAGCTAAAGAAAAATAGACTAATAAAGAGTGTAAAACATTTGTGACATGAAGACTCCGTTAACTTCATTAGCTAAGATGCAGTGTAGAAACATGTGTGGGAGGTTTCTCTGTCGTACTCGACATATTACGAGTATGTTTGGAAGTATACTTTTGCTACTATGGAGGATATCAGGAAAAATGGCGTATATACAATAATTGTAACTTATCTACAACAAATTTCTTGGCTCATATACAGAGTGGATAACTGAATATTAATTTTTAAAAGACAAAAATATCTTTTGCTTCAAAATGAAATTAAATAAGACAAGATTCTTAGTTATACATTTTCAGGAGATGTATCTAATTAGATTTCTAAATTCTACCACATTAATCGTAATCTTTGCATCGAATCTCTGCAGAATTTCATAAAAATTGTGCATTTTTCACAAAGTTATAAGAATAAAGTTAGGTGGTGAGGCACCAAACTGAACTTATGCTTTTCTCTCTCTTTCTGCCTCTCTCTCTCTCTCTCTCTCTCTCTCTCTCTCTCTCTCTCTCTCTCTCTCTCTCTCTCTCTCTCTATCTATCTATCTATCTATCTCTTTCTATCTCTCTCTGTCTCTATCTCTCTCTGTCACTCTCTGTCTGTCTGTCTGCCTGTCTCTACCCCGCTCTCTATCTCACTCACTTTCTCATATATTTTTTGAGCTAACACGAAAAGCATTTTTATAGTCGTGTTTTCTGCTTTATTTTTGCAGCTCTATTCTCCCTCTGTAAGTTTTTATCGTTTTAGAAATTCCAGTAAATGTTAACCTTTTCTCAAACATAAGAGAATGGAGTGCTAAAGTAGGTGAAAAAAAACGACCATTTCGCCACCTGCTTCTCATTGCTTTAAATCAATGTTTCAAAACTGCTAAAACCGATCGAGAAATGTGTACTGTGTGTAGAGAATGTGCTATTACAAAGAACTGCACAGAAATGGTTTTCATAATTTCAAAGAGGGAAAATTCACCTTTACCTCATCTCTGTGTTCCGCCGGACCTGTTCATTCTCATTGGGGATCGATTGAATAAGTTCATCTACGGGATCGATTGAATAAGTTCATCTACGGGGATCGATTGAATAAGTTCATCTACGGGGAACTGTGGCGATTTACTAAGGAATGAGCACAACAAGATGGAGTGATTTTATGATCCGTCGCTCGACTCTTTCACTCGCTGGATGTGGTCCTTGGATTTCACAAACTCTGAACGAAAGAGAAAAGCTCAAAAGCGAACATCGTTAATTTGACGGAAAGTGCTATTGAAGCGCTCGGTTGGGAGGTCCTACCGAACCCGCCCGTTATACCGCCTTTAGAACATTAGATTATATCTTACGGTCGCTCATAATCAGCCAGCGGGGTGTTTCATTAAAAAATGTCGTTGAACTGGATGAATTCTAGTTGCTCGATGAATTCTCGGAATCAGCACGTGGTGATCTCTACCGACAGGCATTGATAATTTAATGGAGAGTTGGCAACAAGTCGATTAGAATGAAGGACAATACGATACTGAATGTTTCATTAAAATTATTGATGAAAAATAAGGGTTAAAACAAATGTATAAAACGGAACGAGTTTGTCTGACAACCCTGTATGCAAACGTGCGTATGTGTGTCCCTGTATTTGTGTGTGTTTGCATATACTTACATAAATATATGAACACATAGATGTGTATATGAGTGAACGTACATATATGTAGACACGCACTCACATGTTTATATAAATGCACACGCAGAACTGGACAGATTGATAACGAGGCAGATGAGTATAGATACAGTTGATCGCGCACGCATAGACACACACACGCATACACACACACACACACGCACACACCCACGCACACACGCACGCACACACACACACACACACACACACACATTTATTTCTCTATTAATATCATGCGGAAGTAACTCCGGGTCTGAAAGTTTCGTCACGAAACTCTCGGAGCTTGAGTCAATCAGTTATTTCAGCTAAGTATAATTAGATTATACATATGCTCATATTTCCAGGGATACTTTTCCTGTTTGCGTCAATATACCTATTATATATATATATATGTATATACCCTCACAAAAACGTAGAACAAACACAAAAGAAAAAAAACAACAACACGAGTACGTGGTACATGTAAAGTATTAGCAGACGCCCAGGGAAGGACAGAAAGAGGGTTTAACGTTTCGAGCAGAGCTCTTCTTCAGAAACAGAGGAAAGTCCGAATAGAAAAGGAAGACACAGGAAGAAAATCGCCAGCGATTCACATGTCGTTACATTTTGAAATATATATATATATATATATATATATATATATATATATATATATATATATATATATATATATATATAGATAGATAGATAGATAGATAGATAGATAGATAGAGAGAGAGAGAGAGAGAGATAGAGAGATACATTGAGATAGAGAGCGAGAGAGAGGGGTGAGAGAGAGAAGATATGAAGGGGAAGAAAGTGACAGAAGGATTAAAAGCTATAAGGTTGAACGAAAAAAACGACTGAACTTATATTCAATTGTAGGCAAAGACACGATAGTATATTCTATATACAGACATAGTCACGATTATTAATTATATATCCACACGAATCTATGTGCATATTTCCAGTTATACCATATATTTTTATGATATTTCGTCAGATATAAAATAATAATAATAAATGTAATACGATATTATAAAATCACCGTGAATGTGAATACCTGTGTGTACGGACGAAAAAGTGCACGTGTGTACGTGTGTATATACGTGAGATTGCTATAGTGCGTGCGTGAATTTATATAATTAAATCCATGCATTCCTTTCGTTTAGATTGCAGCTGATTATGAGGTTATAAATATAATTGTACACATATGACTATCATATATACGCGTTTGCATATTGCTTATATATCATGTAACCTCGTGGGCATCGGTACCATTTTCCTCTTTCTCCGTTCTTCCATTCTCCGAACTTTCCATCTTTCCGACGAAGGGCTACGCCCGAAACGTCATACACTCTCTCTTTCCTTTCCTGAGCGTCCAATAATACTATCCATATCACGTCCTCACTTTGTTGTTTTTTTGTTTGTTTGTTATTGTTTTTTGAACTCTCTCTCTCTCTATATATATATATATCCTCTTTTTACCTCCTTTACTTGTTTCAGTCATTTGACTGTGGCCATGCTGGAGCACCGCCTTTTAGTCGAGAAAATCGACCCCAGGAATTATTCTTTGTAAACCTAGTACTTATTCCATCGGTCTCTTTTGCCGAACGGCTAAGTTACGGGGACGTAAACACACCAGCATCGGTTGTCAAGCGAAGTTGGGGGGACAAACACAGACACACAAACATATACACACATGCATACACACACACACACGCATATATGAATGAGAATAGAAATTAGCAACGAAGCACTTAGATATAGAAAGATATGTACATCTATACATATATCAAATGATTAACAAATATAAAGATGTCTGATATATATATTATATTCTTTGAATAATACCAAGCGTGGTTTGCATATATTGAGTTATAAAAGTAAATGCATGCTCCAGTATATGTACGAACGCCGACACACAGTTATACAGCTTGCCTCATATCTAGCTTGATATAGATCTTCCTGCATAAAAACGCATATGAATATGTGTGTGTGTACAGAAACAGAGTGAGAGAGAGACGGTTAGATAGATGGATAGGTAGAGAGAAAAATAGATAGATAGATAGATAGATAGATAGATAGATAGATGTAGATAGATAGATAAACTGATACTTATACATACATACATGCATATATGCATACATACACAGATACATGCATGCACACATACATACATACATACATACATACATACATACATACATACATACGTACGTACGTACATATATGGTATATTCATAGAGCTGTAAGATAAAAAGGAGACTCGTGACTATTGCGGAAACCAAGCGATACGTTAGAAATGAGAGAAGGAAGTTTAGAGAGGCGGCTTGCCACCGCCTACATCCACTCTATACACAAGCAAGCACATCTAGATACATCTCTTCTCTTCGTCCCTTCTTATGGACACTGTCCAGGAATTTAATCATGCTTTTCTCTCTCACTCTCTACAGGCTGCATTGTTGTATTGTGTCGGTTTTTCTCATTGCATATTTGTTGTAATTAAGTAATGTTTTATCGAAAAAGTCTTAGGTTCTATTTAATTTTACTATTAGTGGTTATGTATTTTTCGTGGGTTTTTTTTTTTTTTGCCTTAGCCAATAGAATAAACCCATATTTTGTCTTGTTCTCCATCCCAGTTGCTAGGATGTTTTACTTTGTTTTTATGCTCTTCGCCTCAGTATTAGTTACAAAACTATCATCTTATTTGTTAATGCCACAAAAGTCGCAGTTCTACTCCAATGCATAGAAACTGTCAGAAACCCTTGCGACATAGCTGATAAGGGCTGTATTTTCCCTCTTTCAGTCAATTGCTTGTATACTTTTGTGCACATATACAGAAAGGGTGTTTACGTGAAAGAGAAAAAAAAATAAACGCATGAATTGATGCTAGTATATTTAAGTATCACTCCAATAATGGCGTAAGGAACGAAGGGTACATGGACAATTGTATTATATGTTACGCTTTGTAAAACTTACAGAGAGCTTTTACCAGTAATGTACCCAGAGTTTCTGCTCCATTGGAAATTTAGCTTTCTTAAAGTTCCAGTTCGAATGTGTTGAGAGAAAGTCGTTCGGATTAGATCCGTATTGGAAATACACACATTTTCCACACTGTTAAGATATACGCTATATACACACATATATATATTGACATACACATGATAGTTGTAAGTAAGGTGTATTCACGTTCAACTAGTGCTATTCATTTCCAATATTCTGTACAGACTTGTATGATCGTGGAAGAAATATAACCTTTTTCGAAGCAGGCGAAGATTACCGACCACAAGGACATCCGCCCGTAGAAAATCAGCCTCAGTAGACTGTTCGACTCATGAGTGGATGGAAAAATAGACTTTAAAACAGTGATGATGATGATGATGATGATGATAGTGATAATAATGGTGATATATAATGTTTCTTCATGTGTTTTCGTTGAAACCAAAAAGCATCTTCAACTTCCATAAAAGGCAATAATATTAACTTGGTACAAATAGAAGTATTTCATAGTTATTGACTCATTTCATGACATTTTAATTTATATATTTTCCTATACAATAAACATACATAATGCATTCATATTTATACAAATTGGTAGATACAACATATCGTTATGTATATACATACATATACGTACATATATATGTCTCTCTCCCTCTCTCTCTCTCTCTCTCTCTCTCTCTCTCTCTCTCTCTCTCTGTATATATATATATATATATATATATAAACGGGTTCATGTACTGGTGTATACATAATATGATATATATTTAGGTATTGTTATGCTAGTTTATATTATATTTATGAACATTATGAAATATTAGACATTTCCTGTTTTGTATTTTTAATAATAAATCATTTGTCTTGTATACAAAATATACTTATGACATCGTAAACGTCATGATGTATTAAAGATTTTATTTAAACTACTGCCTAAATAAAACCAACACTTTCTACACCCATATTATAAATGTACGTTGATATCAATAATAATTGGTGCATTTGGTTTTTGTCTGTAAATGATGCACCGACAATGTAGAAGAGCAAGGATCTTCAGAAAAAGCAATCAACCAGCTGACTCGTACATAACGAATAAAATGTGAGTGGAATAGTAAAAATATGCGAGATTTTTCTGAAGTGCAACATATGACGTTGCTCCAGAGATGGAGCCGTGTAAGTTTGTTAGAAACCAGCTCCTTCCTTGCAAGAGGAATTTAAATTATTATAAATGAAAGAAACACACACACACACACATACATACATACATACATATATACATATACAAATACATATATATATATATATATATATATATATATATATATATGTATATATATTTATATATATATGTATATATATATATGTGTATATATATACATGTATATATATGTGTGTGTATAGAGAGAGAGAGAGAGAGAGAGAGAGAGTGTGTGTGTGTGTGTGTGTGTGTGTGTGTGTGTGTGTGTGTGTGTGTGTGTGTGTGGCTGCAAACAAGCTCCTTAACAACACAGTCATGCTTATGTCTAAGGTATTCTTGCGAAAGATTTGAAGACCGATGCACTTGGTTCTAATATTTCAAATTAGAAATGTGGTCAGCTGGCAGAAACGTTAGCACAATTCCGCCGTGGCCGACTTTGCTTTTATCTCATTCGGGGTCGATAAATTAAGTACCAGTTGTGTACTGAGGTCGATCTAATCGACTGGACCCTCCCCCAAAATTTCCAGCCTTGTGCCTAGAGTAGAAAAGAAAATTTCGGATTAGAACTCGAGATTGGTACTGGACGTCACTTCTGTATACTTCTTGACATGTTGCACAAGGTTTGCTTTCATTACGAAACAATGGATGACTTTAATTTGTTTTATGTATAAGCACCAACAAAGCGTGATCAAATATTTCAAATATTTCATTATTTATTAAGAAGGCAATGTCAGTAAATACTCTCGTAAATTTATAGTAGTATGTATCCAGTCCCGTTTCATTTCTTTATGGTTTGGACTTCTTTTACAATTTTCCACTTTATGGCTGTATCTCGCACTAGCCCCTATTACTTATATATATGTATATGTGTGTGTGTGGGGGGGCGTATGTATGTGTATGTGCGTATGTACGTGTTTATGTGCGTATATAAATATACTTATACATATGTCTAAATATATATAAATATATATTATATGTATGTATGTATGTATATATGTGTGCATATATGTATGTGTGAGTACACGAGAAATGTGTGCATAGAACAACGTAAACAATAGATAAAAGAAGATATTAAGTTGTAGAAATTACAGAGGAGGACGATAACAAAACAAAAAAAGATTCTAGAACAAAACCAAACCAGGGAGTGGATAGTCTTTCAACTTGGTTAAGAGGCTGGTTGTAAGAAGAGAAAAAATTTAGACAAGAACACGGAAAAAATATAGACGTAAACAAAAACTTACTTCGTGAGCCGTCAACTTACCTTCAAACACATACACACGCGCACGCACAAGCACGCACACACACACACACACACACACACACACACACACACACACACACGCACACACACAAACAAAGTATACCTGTTAAGTTGAAGTTATTTTAAAGCAAATTGAATAACAGCGACGGAACAGAAACACATGAGGGACTCACTTCTAAGAGTTGAGTCAAATTTGCTGCATACACACAGACTTGTATAAATACACTAAAAAAAATATATACAAACACACACACCGAAAACAAAACCCACACTCACACATATTCACTGAGAGTTCTGGTTTCGCCTAACGGCTTACACAACCAGCTAAATGCTAGAATATTAGAATAAGCCGTTAAGTCAAACTTCAAAGTCAACAAATATCTTGCAGTAATTTTGTCTGTAACTTCCGTCTTAAGCCAGTTCATCAGAACATGTTTCCTTGTTCTTGAACCGGTTTTAATGTAATAAACACAATTGTCAAATTGGTGAACCAAGTAGAAACGTTACACCACAGCATTTCGTCCGTTTTCATGTTGTGAGTTCAAATTCCACTGAGGTTGGATTTGCCTGTCATTCTTTAGCGTTGATAAAGGAAGTACCAGTAGATTATTGAGGGTCGTTTACTAGGGGGTCGACAAAATAAATATCGGTCGATTACTGGGGTTCGACGAAATAAGTATCAGTCGATTACTGGGGTCGATGTAATTGACTCGACCCCCTCCCCCGAAATTTCTGGCATTGAGACAAAATTTGAAACCAGTATAATAACCTCAACTTTAACACACATATACATATATGCATATATACATATTTGTATGTACAACTTTAAGCAACATAGTAAAATAGTCAGATATATTCAATCAATTCCTGCTGTTTTGAGATGATTTCAAGCTGTATGTTGCAGATGACACGAATCTGAAATTATTCTTACATACAGTGTCCAAAGTCTGTTGGGATATTGGCATTAAATTCGGTTCGGGAAAATCTGCCAAAACGATATTTGAAAAGAGATAATTTTAACAAAAAAATCATGATAGCATATTCAGTTAGGAAACAGTAATAAAATATTTAGACCTATCACAAAATTGGAATTACTTAGAATTAAAAACTTGACTGAATAC
>NC_142939.1:11945571-11953071 GCF_046866305.1 Octopus bimaculoides | reverse complement strand
GTACATATTAATATATATATATATATATATATATATATATATATACACTCACAGACACACTATTAATACGACTCAATCACCAGCACTGACTCCTTTTAACCTTTCATGAGAACGTTTTAAAATCCTTATAAGTACTTATTTGTGTGTATTAGTGTGTTTGCGCGTGTCTGTTTGTGTATGTGCGTATTTGTATCTCTGTGTCTGTGTGTCTGTGTGTGGTATGTGTGTCTATTTGTTTTATTCTCTCCCTACATCATATCATGTCTCCGTGTAATTTATTTCTAGACCACAATGGATGCTTCAATATGCAGTAATTCATCACATGGCGTGCAGCACGATTTGCTAGACAAGTCGTACTCTCTCCATTGTCTTTTTTACGTCTATGAATTATTATTAGGGTCGATTGCGGACTCGATTACAGCGTGATGTTTGCTATTTGTCTGCAGCGTACATTCCAGTATATGGTTTAGTAGTTATTTGCTATTAATATTTAATATCCCAGTTATTTCTGTTAGAATGTCTTTCTTTTTCTTCGGGTATTTGTCTAAACCCAGCGGGAGACAGTGACATAAAGCATTTAAAATGTCGTAGTACCTGTGGGTTAATAAATGTATATATGTCTGGAAGCCGATAGTTTTTGTATAATGACAGGGACTGTAGGGGTTAAAGTATGGTGTGGTACAAGAAATATAATCCTTTTAATGTAAAGATGTTCTTACATTTATATTTTTTTAATTTTTTCCGATTGTATTTGTCTGACAGACGAACACTTTCCTAAATGCCTAAATTTTTTAGGGGAGGTATGGTCTAATCGATTACATTAACCCCACTGCTCAATTGAGACTTATTTCATCGACGATGAAAGGATATATATATATATATATATATATATATATATATATATACGACGGGCTTCCTTCAGTCTCCCTCTACCAAATCCACTCATAAGGCTTGCATAGGTCCGGAGCAATAGCAGAAGTCAGTTGTCCAAAGTGCTACGCAGTGGGACTGAACCGGGAACCATGTGGTTGGGAAGCAAACTTCTTACCACAAAAGCCTCATCAACAACGAAATGGTGAAATTTGAACTCAGAGTACACTGTAACGTATATATATCGTTCATAACAGTGGCCAACATACATGCATGTCAGACGCAGTGGGTGACACTTATCAACATTCTTAGCATCGTTATAAATTCCTGTAGCAATGTAGGAAGTACCCTCCTGCAAAGTTTAGGTAAGACTAACTCACAAACAACAATATAAACAAGACAATATACACAAGACAAATAATGACGTCACAAGGTACAGATCTTATCGCCTTATTGCTTTCACTTTTTTTTTCTGTTTTATCTCCTCGATGTTTTTCTTTTCTCTGTTAATTCCACATCACCTCATTCATGAACTTTCCTTTATTGAAAACAATTACATCATTTATCATGTTTTTTTTTTATCCTTTTATAATATTATCTTTGTTTCTTCCCCCCCCCCCCATCTGTCTCTCTCTTACTTTCTTTGATCTTTCTTTCATTCCAATAATTAAGTAATAAATAATATAATAATTATTATTATTTATATCACAATTAGTCGTTGCTCTTTATAAACAATTGATGTGTTTTGTATGTTCTTTCAACTTGTAATTATTGGTGTGTTATCAGTAGCATCAACTGATAAAATAGTGTTATATATTCACTAACACAGCCACCGCAAACACTATCACACTACCACCACCATCACCACCACCAACAACAACAACAGCTCTGCCACCACCACTGACAAAACCAACACCACCATCAACAACATTATTAACAACATTATTATGATCACATATAAAAGTAACACCACTACCACCAGCATTCCTCATTCTCCTACAGCCACCACCACCACCACGAACACCATCTTTAAATTGTTGAAACCTCATTACAAGTGACGTCACAGTGGCAATGATCAGGGAATAACTTCAAGATTTCAGTTCATTTAAAGTGTTGAAATCACGTTTCAATTGATGACACAATGGTAAAAAAATCTCTGTATTTTTGAAGATTACAGTTCTTAGAAATTGTTAGAATCTTGTTGCAAATCACATCAAACTGGTACAGATATTAGAAAGTTCTTGAAGATTTTAGTTGGTTTAGATCAATGAAATCAAATTATTGATACCTCTGTCGACTTCAGATTATTGTTTGTAATATTTATAACCCGTAAAGAGACTCTAAAATATATTTTCTGTGACAAAAATTTAAGATGTAGTGTCTTATTTATAAATACTCTGCATTAAATATTGAGTTCTATGTTAATATTCTGTTCTGTTTCTCCCGTTTTTTTTTTCTTTCATCAAAATTTCTGTCCACCCTCCATACCCAGGTTATCAAAATTGGTTCGATTGGTCAACTTGAGTTAGTCCCCTTAGCTCATTTTGAATGTGTATACGCACAGACATACACATACACACACACATATATACAAGACACAACAACGCACAAAAAAACACACAAATATATACTTGCATATACATAAACAGACATGTATTTAAACTTAAAATGAAGTAGAATCATCCAAGAAATTCGAGCTATTTGCTATTGTGATATCATCTGTAACGAGATTTCAGTGAACGGAATTCTTCACAATATTCCAAGATCTTTGCTTCTATGGTATCTTTTGAAATATGATTTGTGAACTCATAATTTTACGCGAGGAAAGATTTTCAGCTTTATTTTATAGCATACAGTATTTTGATATCTCTATTCACTCACTCACACACACACACACGCACACGCCACAATATTAAAGAAAGTAGATAATAGAGACACAATTACTTTCCATGAAGCAAACAAGATATTCATCACAAAACTACTAAATAAATAATTCACATTAAATTAATAGAGCTAGGATAACGTACATATGTCAAATGTGAATAGGAAATGGAAGAATTCTGAATATACAATGCAATGAAAAATGAAGAAATCTTATGATGCTTCGTCTGGTATATAATATTTCTACTTCGCTATCACCTGTATTATGTGTATCAAGCAGACGATCAGACGATGTAATACAGTACTGGTTATAATATGCCTTTCTTTATCATTCTGGAAAATCATTTTCCCACCGTCGTGGAGCCCTTCCGATTGACGTCTTCTGATCTCACGGATACCACTCGACAACTGCATGGGTTCACCTGTTTGGCCCAGCAGAACTTGTGCTTTCGGTATTTCACGATTACATCGTTCACTTCATCCGCTCTCGAGTTAACTCATTTCGAATATGCTCTCCTAATGATATTCCTAGCATGGATCTTTCCATGCCGTAGTCAAATCGATGTTCTTCTCTTTTTGTGGGAACCCATGCCTCATTTGCGTATAAGATCACAGGCAGGACAAGGTCGTTGAGGACCCTGGCGCGTAAGGTCGTCGTAAAGTCTTGCGCAACTTCGCCTTGGGCAGATATTTTATCGAATAAGCACCTTTCCTCTTTCCCTTTTTCTCTTCGAGATTTCAGCATCTCTCGATTCACATTTGTTGTGTGCACCAATTATACGTACTCTTTTCGGTTTTCGATTTCCTCACTTCCCACCCCAATTCGGCCGCGTGATACGTTTTCGAACTGCATGTGGTTGATTTAAAAGCCTAGTATTGAGCTAAGGGGTGGGGTTCGGCTTTATCAGCATATTTTGCAATTGAATTGTAGTTTCGAGGATGAACATGATGTCGTCTGCAAATCGGAAATGTGTTAGTTGTTCGCCGTTGATGTTCATGCCACTTCTTCAGCCAATAAGGTGAAGAGCTCTGGAGAGATGTTTTCACTGTTTGACGTCCTTATCAATTGAAATACTTACAATTGGCACTAGCAGAGCTATATCCGTGATATATTCGGAATTCCCATCCCTGAGCAGTTTGGTGTATTGTGCCTCATCACCTTGCATTTCCATAGACGTCTGTACTGCATTCATCTCGACGCTATCAAAATCCTTTTCGTATTTGATGAAAGCGATGCCACAGAATCAGTTTCTATTCTTTCGTTCCTTCTATAAGCTGCGTTAGAGTGAACATGTGACTCATCGTATTGCAGTTCATACGGAGAACTGTTTGCTCCTCGGCTGCTGGTTGTCGAGATGTTTCAATAGTCTGGTATCGTATATACAAGCAGTACTTTATATGCTTACAAATATACTCACTCGCACGCATACATACATAGTATGTGCATAGATACATATATGCATAGATACATAATTGAATGCATAGGGAAACAGAAGAGAGTATGTTTGTGCGTGAGTGATGCAAATGTGTCTCAATATATAGACATTTATGTACGTGTATGATGTACTGTTTAAATAAACCACTTCCCGAATTCGATCATACAGCATTTCTATTTGAATTTGAATCCCTTTTTAGTTGATATTATCATATTTGGTAATGTTTACCACCGTTGGTGATTGAACGCCCACACAGTTAAACAACGCCGCCTGTTGACATATATTACAACAAATCAGCGGAATTGTTTTATTTTCCGTTCGAAAATTATGAGTAGCTTCTACAAGTTTTTCGGGAGATTATATAACTTCATGATTTCAGCCCTCGACAGCGATCCGTTTCCGCAAGAGATTACGTCAGGCTGCTACATAAGCTACATAAGATGATCTCTCATCTCTCATCTCTCATCTCTCAAACCTCAGTCTTTCTCACATAGAGATCAATATCTCTGCTAGAACTGAGTCGCAATTCACAGACAGTGTTACATAAGACACTACACTTTCTCTCTCTCTCATTACAATAAATCTGCCTTCCAACGCCTCTATTACCCAAACTGCTTTCTCTCTCACATAGTAATAAGTATGCCTCCTAACACCTGTCATTCACATCAGAAAAGTGTAACGATATCCATCAAACCAGTGCTAAAGACCTACTCTTCAACTTGTGTCAACAAGGCTTTTCTATACTAATGCCATCAGTAACTGCATCATTACGACTACAACTGCGTAAACTTACAGACTACAGATATTTCCTGTCAAAAACGTACACCGCTTTAGAAAAGCAAATTCTTTCCTTTGCTGCTGTAAATGAATTGCGGCCGTTGTGTTCGATAAACATTCTTTGTAACGAATAATGAAAATAATATATCGTTGAGTTGCACTCCAATGATTTCTTCACGCTCATTTCTTCTTCTTAATACCGTTAATTATTAATATCAATTAGTTTTAAACACACCCTCTCTGTTTCTACTTCAAAATAACTATCTGTGAGAGCGTACATACATACATACATACATAACATACATACATACATACGTACATACATACATATATATCTGTGTGCGTGTGTGCATTACTATATGCACCCCACCACAGACACCCCGCCCCCACACACACAACAGTCTTGGGTCAACAGGTTTTTGGAATCTGACGATACGCCATACAGCTAAACCCTTTATGTGTTTAATATTTAAATTGATCGATCCAGTTGTGCTTCACCGCTACACCTAATTGGTATTTAAGCAATGGGTCCATGGGTACTTGATGGGTTGGAGTAGTGCTGATGAGAAAGCAATAACTCCTGAAATATGCAAGTACACTCATTACCTATTTTTCTTATTGTCGATCACATTAGTGGGTTTTTTTCCGGTAGAATATTCTCAATAGTTATTCTGCTATTAAAGGTTTCTAGATTAAGTATTTTCTTCTGTAGCAAAGGAGTTTTCAATTAGGAGTTTTGTTACACAAGAACGGAACTTCGCAAGTGCACAGTTTACATTCGGTTACCTATATATATATGCATGTATATGCGAGCCATCAAGTGTGCATAGAGAAAACTGTGTTAATTTACTATTATTTACTATTAGAATTAATTTCCAATACCAGATTACTGACTTCAAAATCTCCTGAGCATTTTTTTTTTATTGTATATCATCAATGATACTGGGCGATTGAGAACTACAATCAAAAGAATTCTCACAGTGAAAAATCACGTCTTTCATATATAGTTTATCTGAGATTACAATGTCCAATACGAGACGGATTATTTTTAAAGATGGTGGGGTAGAATTTGATGAAGATTTGCTTGGCGTATGAAGAAAGCAAGAACAATTCACGTAATCGCACACTCTCTCTTAGTCTCTCTGATTCTTACTATTTCAGTGAAACGTTAATCCCTTTAGGAAAGCTATTGTTCCAAACTAAAAAATATATATATATATATATATGTATATATATATATATATATGTTTGTGTGTGTGTGTGTGTGGGTGTGTGTGTGTGTATGTATGAATATATGTATCTATGTATGTATGCATGTATATTTGTATGTATTCACGTAAGTATATATGTATGCATGCATGTGTGTATGTATGTATGTATGTATGTATGTATGTATAAGAGCTTGGTGACGCACGAATACTTTGGTTGGTTTCATGGTGGCGCAGTAAAATTACCGGGATTGAGGGACACTAGCTGTTGTAGCAGTATCCTTCTGGAAGAGAGATACTTTTACATAAAACCTGTGGATTCGTGTGGCTGCTAGTCACCTCGCTTTGGCCTATCACTAGGTACTGATCAATAAGATCCAGAGAGCGGTACTCGTGTTGTACAAGTAGTTATTACTATAATCCAATGATGTAGAGATGATGTTTCTTTAGGGTGGCTTCATTTGTCATTTCATTTATTGAAAGTCCTATGGTGATAGAAGAGATACAAAGTGTGAAGACCTAATTAACCAGCCTGTTTTCTGTGCTTCAAACCATTTTGATGAGTGAGGTTATAAATACTGTAACTTTAAGCTGAGACAAGATTTGAAAGTTCTTACACGTTTAGAATATGTTTGAGCCCAATGTTAACTTTTGTCGGGTCGATTACAAAAATTATCAGCTCAGGGTGTGGGATTGCCAGAACTGTTCAGTTTCCTATTGACACTTTACTGTACTTGTTGTGACTCCTTGCGTTCTGAGTTAAAAATCCCTTCATGCCCTATTTAGCTGGTTCACTTCATCGATTACCCAGTTTTACACCACCAATACCACGACCACCAACATCACGACGACGGCGACGACGACGACGGCGACGACGACGACGACCACCACCACCACCACCACTACCACTACCACCACATCATACAATGGTGTGAAACCTGCTGCACGAAATTGATTTCTGGTTGAAGATAACTTACTACCTCCTACCCGTGTGGAGGCGCAATGGCCCGGTGGTTAGGGCAGCGGACTCGCGGTCATAGGATCGCGGTTTCGATTCCCAGACCGGACGTTGTGAGTGTTTATTGAGCGAAAACACCTAAAAGCTCCACGAGGCTCCGGCAGGGGATGGTGGCGAACCCTGCTGTACTCTTCCACCACAACTTTCTCTCAGTCTTACTTCCTGTTTCTGTTGTGCCTGTAATTCAAAGGGTCAGCCTTGTCACGCTCTGTGTTACGCTGAATATCCCCGAGAACTACGTTAAGGGTACACGTGTCTGTGGAGTGCTCAGCCACTTGCACGTTAATTTCACGAGCAGGCTGTTCCGTTG
>NC_142939.1:11925571-11938071 GCF_046866305.1 Octopus bimaculoides | reverse complement strand
TATATATATATATATATATATATATATATATATATAATACAAATGATATACGAGCATATGCATGTACGCATACATATATGTACATACCTACATCTACATGTATATATAGATGCATATCCGGGTACAGGACGTCAGAAAAATGAACGGGAACACAAAGCACAAAAACGGACTTTGTTTACAGACAACAGAACGAACTTAGGAAAAGAGACGAGCCACTATATGGAATTATTTTTTCATCAGCTGCCTCTATTCTAAACTAGGCGTTTCGAAGATTATATATATACATATATATATACACACACATTAATAACTGCATGTATGATTGTATGTATTCGTGTGCGTGTGTGTGTACATAGGCTGGGAAACTAAGTTTTATCATTTTGTGTTTAGTAACGGTGATTAGATTAAAATGGCATTTCGTTAGATATTAATTCGTTTATCAAAAACAACAATAATAATAATGATAATTAACAAAAAACAACAGCAGTAATAACAGCTGCATAATACTTCTACAGTATTATGATTGTTGCTGTTACGTATGTCTTTTCTTGTTGCTAAAGCTTTGGCTGTACACAGCAAAATTAAACCTATACAAAGGGTAATAATATTGGTTTCAAATTTTGGGCCAAAGCCAGCAATTTTGGGGAGGGGTTAAGTCGATTGCATCGACTCCAGTGCTCAGCTGCTAATTATTTTATCGACTCTGAAAGAATGAAGGGTAAAAATCGACCCTATCAAGATTTGAACTCAGAACGTTAAGACGGACGAAACGCCTCTAAGCATTATGTCCGGCATGCTGACGATTCTGCCAGCTCACTACCATAAGAGTAATAATAATAATAATAATCCTTTCTACTGGAAGCACGAGGCTTCAAATTTGGGGGAAAGGATTAAAGCGATTATATCGATCCCAGTACGGAATTGGTATTCAATTTATGGACCCCGAAAGGATGAAAGGCAAAGTCGACCTCGGCGGAATATGAACTCAGAACGTAGCGTCAGACGAAATACAGCTAAGCATTTTGTCCGGCGCGCTAACGATTCTGCCAGCTCTCCGCCTCAATAATAATGATAATAATAATAATAATAATAATAAATAATAATAACAATAATACCAGTGTTATTAAGGGTGCGAGAAGGCAGAATTCTTGGCAGGGCGAGGAATATGCTTTGTGGCATTTTATCTGTTTTAATGTTCTGAATTCAAATTCGTCAAGGCCTACTTTGCCTTTCAATCTTTCGGGGTCGATAAAATAAGTACCAATTGAACACGGGAGGGGGGGGAAGGAGTAAGGCGATGTAAGAGATTTATACCCCTCCCCCCGAAATTACTGGCCTTGTTTCAAAATTTGAAACCAAAATTATTAGTATTATTAGAATTAGTGTTACATACAACGGTAGTAGTAGTAGTAGTAGTAGTAGTAGTAGTAGTAGTAGTAGTAGTAGTAGTAGTAGTGGTGGTGGTGGTGGTGGTGGTGGTGGTGGTGGTGGTATTGGCGGTGATAGTAGTAGTAGTAGTAATAGTAGTAGTTGTAGTAATAGTGGTGGTGGTGGTGGTGGTGGTGGTGGTAGTAGTAGTAGTAGTAGTAGTAGTAGTAGTAGTAGAAATGTATATCAAATTAAAGATAAATGGAAGCCACTGAATTCGTGATACATTTTCAGTTGTTTTGTTCTTTTCTTTTATTTTTTTTTGTTTTATTTTTACACATTACCAAACAGGATCTTAATAGCGAGTTTCCGGCCTAAAACAAATAATAAACTATATGTGGAACGATCATTCGTGTCCTATCACTTGTGTCTATAATTAACATCCGACTTCTATCGCTAAGTAGCTTCTACATCAAATTCCTCTGACACGCATTGAATCACAAACATCGTGTGACACAAGCTATGCAAAGAACATCTCGGCAGTCATTTACCATTCCAAAAAAATTAAAAAAAGGAAAAAAGAAAGAAGAAAACAACCAAATCTCCCTCAAAATGACACCTGTTGTAAACAAGGCTGGACAGACACGCAGTATAATGCAGTCCCTTAGATGCACAAAGAGGAAATGTCATGGCTGGAATGTCTTGATCTCCTCTTTCATGGCTGGTTTTGGAGATAAACAGCAAAACTGTGAGGGCAACTGATGAGAGGGTGCACTGTAACTTACCACACAACCTGAGAAAAGCGTTGAATGAAATAGCCAAGTCAGTATGGAATGTATTGGACTAATAGATCAAGCGTTTGCGCTCAATTCCAACGTGGGTTTAAAAACGAGACAAGAAAAGCAAAAACAAGCAATCAAACAATAAACTTAATGCATATCTTATGGCAAGCATTGACCAATTAAACAAAGTCATTTCACGTTGTTGCTCTGCTCCACCGAATAAAACTATAACGTAACCGTCTGGTTCGTTTATGGTTGTCGACCACTGAATAATCTCTTGCGTTTGTTTGTTGTTTAAGACGGTAGAAAAATTTGGCAAAAATGTATCTGCCATTTTTATCAGGTCGAGCGACAATGTAGAATCTTTTTGTTGAATGTTGTGTTTGTATAGTGTGACTGGACTTCTGCGCCTACTTTGCTAAACTTATTATGATAACCATAGCAAGCTTTTGCTTTAGAATTGTATATGCCTTATAAGAGGAATAAATATTCTGACCTTGGACATTCTATATGTTTTTTTTTTACCGCTGAGGGCCAAGGATTGACAGAATCGTTAGCGCATCTGACAAAATGGTTTGTGATATTTTTTCCGGCGTTTTTCACTTTCTGTGATCAAATCCCATCGAGGTCAATTGTACTTTCATCTCTCTGAGGTCCATAAAATAAAGCTCCAGCAAAAGAATGGAGTCAATTTCATACACTAACCCTGCCAGGCATTTCAGTTTCAGCGAACTATGTTAAAAACAGTTATTTCTAATTAAAGAATTATCGAGCATTTCCACGTACCCCCTTTTCTTCTTCTTCCAAGTTAATTCAAAATCATTTGAATATTTCAGCGATCGGTAATGGCAGTGAACTGGCAGACTCGTTAACATTCTTGGCAAAAATACTTTGCAACATTTCGTCCGTATTTCCGTTCCGAGTTCAAATTCCATCGTGGCCAGCTTTACCTTTCATCTTTTCACTTGAATACTGGGATCGACTTAACCCCTCCATCAAACCTACTGGGCTTGTGCTAAAGTTTGAAACTAATACATATTGGGAAAATGGAATGAAATTGTGACCGTCAGCATTAAAAAAAGTCGTTATTGTAAAGCAGGTTTAAACAATATATTCAGGAGTACAATATATATATACTTCCATTGTCTTTCCAAAAAAATGGTTTTGTAATGAACATTGTGTAGGAACAGTTTAGCGCAGAAGACAGCTTGGAAACTCGACTAAGCAAAATTTTGTTTCAGTTTTCTCAGCAAATCTCTAGTAAATATATCGAATTCAGCAAATATGTCGAATCTTGTATCCAGTTGAAATAAACTAATATAAAAGACGGTACACACTTTTGAACAGAATGTGTATAAGCGCAGTGTCAATGACATCATTCGGAGCATAACCATTATTGTTTGCGACGTAATTTGGCTTTTAAAGAACCACAAAGCAAATGTTGTGAAATTTAGCTACCCAGGGCTTCCTGACTGGAATATTAAATTTATTTCACCATTTTTCATGCTGGTAATATCAACAAGGCGGTTTAAACACTGCGTTTTGATGATTTAATTACAATTATGTTGAAAAAACAAATTACTTTTGATACCCACGTGATTCCCCGCTATTTCTAGCATACTGAACGACCACACAAAGAATGGTCAACTTTTGTTCAAAAGAGACAGATTGAGATTGTGATGAAATGATGAAAGAAATATGTATTCAATGACAAGAACTCCCTTTACTACGATAATTTCTTTCAGGGAAAATTCGGGAAAGAGAGGAATATTGCTTAAATTGTAATTAAATCTCAAAACATATGAGGAAACCAAATCGAGATGCGTGGAAAATCGGTCCGCACCACGTGTTTTTTTTTTCTCATCAAATTCTGTTATTATCCTATTCTACACCATCTGGATGGTATTTGTATAAAATTTCATCCAGAAATATTCATTTCTCTGAAAGTTATGAGGAAACATATCGAGACGTGTAGATTGTCCAAAACACCACTCTCCAACCCAACGCCTAAAACGTTTATCACGACAAATTTTGATATAATCGGAAGTTGCACCATCTGAAAACTGTTTATAGAAGGTTTCATTAAAAATATTTATTTTTCAGATGATTATGCGGAAACAAACTTGGGGGAGGGACACAATGAAAGCGCGATGCTCGCCCGTCCAATTCATGTTGGCAACTGAAAACGAATTGAAACTATACGTCACAGAGAGTAGCAATTGAACAAAATGGCATTATATGCACACTTCGAAAATAAAACACATTTTTCGTTCTTTACTCTATTTTACTTTTATAACCTACAAATGTTTCAGTTCATTTGGCCGCACGCTGTATGTGTGTGTGTGTGTGTGTGTGTGTGTGTGTGTGTGTGTGTGTGTGTGTGTGTAACTATCCATCTTGTCATATTTTTGCGGGTAACTACATAGAAAACTAAAATGTAATGTTAGCTATCAACTACATTAGTAATGTTAGTAAAAAACGCAAAAATATAAAACAGCAAAAACATATCGATGCATTCAGGATTAAGTATAGTTAATATATCATTATGTATCGCGTGGTACATGTTTTTCTGTGACGAACTATTAGCGGATGTATGTGGACATGAAAGTATCTTAATATGAAATTGTTTGTATAGGAGGGTATATGGAGATGAATCTATGTTTTGAGAACATCTTTCTGTTGTGCTTCGCTGTCAGTGTGAAGTATTTCATTTTAGCATACAATGTAGTGTCTGGGGTATTCTTCTGTCTTTTATTTTTTAGTTTTTTCAGCTATAAAGACGTTTGAGCTTCCTGGATTCAGCAGTTATTGAGATATCAGAGACAATACTAAAATAAACAATCGGTCAATCAAGCAAACAAACGTGATAATAAAAGAAAAATGAAAAAAACTGAGGCACCTAATATTTTCGTGGTCGGATATTGAATGTGTCGATTCACAAAACGAAAATAAGTAAATAAATAAAATAAAAGTAATACATAACACTATGAATCTATCATAATTCTAAAGCTAGTATGGATCTGTTAAACATATTATTCTATGTACTTAACATATACATTACAATGCTTCTTCTCTGCAGAACCACACGTTCCAAGCTTCTGTTCGTAACATATTGGAGGAATGTTTAATGTTAGATTTGTGAGGATCACGCGTTAATCGACACTGGTAAATGATATAGAAGAAAACTACTTATCGAGAAATGAACGCCATCTTCCAATATGTCATCTTCTGTCCATTTATGCGTATTCACTGATATGGAAAAATATGGCACACATAGTTACACATATCTGCGCGCACACGCACGCGCAAACACACAGACACACACATACAGACACACACACACACACACACACACATACAATTTGTATGTCTGTGGGATTCATGTAGCTCGATATGTCCTACTGTAATGTGTGTGTACGTGTGTATGTTAGTGTGTATGCGCAAACGCGCACACATTGACTTTCAATTGAACAGAAATACATAAAATATTTAAAAAAACGAAAAAAATCATATATTAATCACAAGAAGATTGTGGGGCTGTGTACGTACACTTGCGCTCAAGCATATTATATGTGTGTGTGTGTGTATATATATATATATATATATATATATATTCATATATATATATATATATATATATATATATATATATATATATATATATATACATACATATATATATATATATATATATATATATATATATATATATATATATATATATATATATATATATATATACATAGATGTATATATATATGTATATATATATACATATATATACTATATATATATACATATATATACTATATATATATATACTATATATATTATATATATATATGGAGATAGAGAGAGAGGGATGTAAGCATGTGTATACACACTCACGCACACACACTCACGCACACACACTCACGCACACACACTCACGCACACACACTCACGCACACACATACACATCTATAATCCTCTGAGCGTGTAAAGTACTTGTACTTATGGATTGGTCGAAGAAGGAGCCGTACAAGAGTGACCATGAGACATTACTTCAGAATCCTAACTGCTTTATGAAGTTGAGCACGAGGATCAACATTACTACTATTCTCTTTTTCTTCCTTTGTTGTTGTTATTGCTGTTGTTGTTGTTGTTGTTGTTGTTATTCTTGCGGTGCCAATAAGAGTGGAATGGCTTTCCTATTCTTCTGATGAATCTTTTACTCTTCATTTATATTCTCTTTTTTTTTTTTGTAGTTGTTTTCTTTATGCTGTATTCTTAGCCTAAACACACAAAAAGAAATTGACGTTCTTGAACATTAGTGAGAAAAATCAATACGATTATTATTATTATTATTATTATTATTATTATTATTATTATCGTTATTATTAGTATAAATGATAAGGTTATTACTGTTGTTGTTGTTGTTGCTGCTGTTAAAACAACTTACTATGTCGATGGACGGAAACGTCAGTATGTAGACAATAATCTAGACGAGTTGAAATTGCGCTCCGATGATGATGATGACGACGACGAGGACGACGATGACGACGATGATGATGATGATATTGATGATGATAACAACACACAAATAACATAGTGTAGAAATAGAAATATATTCCAAGAGAGAACGTAGAATCCATAGAAGATTATCTGGCATTGTCATATGTTAGTAGCCTCTTTATTTAACACGTTCTGATAATCGACAGTTTTCTGTCACCGCTGTTTGACTCGTACCGAAAGTAGCTATCGGTACACAAAGGAGAATAATTAACGATATTATTCTATATACTTCATAGTACACATACGCTTTCGTATGTTCACATATACATACATGCATACGCATATTCATACGCACATACATACATATATATATATATATATATATATATATATATATATATATATATATATATATATACCTACATACATACGTACGTACACACATACATTTATATATGCATATATAATATATATGTGTATGCATATATATATATATATATATATATATATATATATATATATATATATATATATATATATATATATATATACATGTACATATATATATACACGTACATATGTGGGTATGTGTATATGCACATATATATATATATATATATATATATATATATATATATATATATATATATATATATATACATATATATAGATTGATAGGTAGATATAGATATATATGTATGTATGTATGTACTATTGAGCGTACGAACGCAAACCCTAACACTCGCTGCGGTATACCGTCGAATTTACTGGTTGTATGGGAAGAAGTGTTTTAATCTCTTCGTAAAGACATACATATATATATATATATTTATGTATATATTTATATACATGTATATATATGTATATATATGTGTGTATATATATATATATATATATATATATATATATATATATGCACACATATATCTGTGTATGTATGCAGGCATACATATGTGTGTATATATTTACAAAAAACTGTCTGTGAATATATATATACATAGGTGTATATATGTATTTTTTATGTGTATTTGCGCAGAAGACTGTAGTATAAAACCTACTTGTGCTCTTTCTATCTTGCTTTGTTTTGTTTTTTTTTTATTTTCTGTTTTTCTTTTTCCTCTTCCCTGACGTATTTTTCCTCTGGCTTCGTCATGGTTTTGTATTTTAGCAATGTTTAAATTTAAGTAATGCTGAATAGAACCGTTATTAATATACGCTGGTTTACATAGGTCAGTCAAAAAAAATTAGGCTGGCGACTAAGCAGAAAGCATACAGTTCAGAGCTAAATATTAAGCTGTTAGTGTTTTTATTTTTTCGGTATGTACATGTTTGTGTTTTTATCATTGCTATTTACATAATATCTCCCTGGATTTACAAGATGATTCATCACACTCACGCCAATAAATTAAGTGGCATTGCTCTAGGGACGTGGTAAAGAATTATCCATTCTATGTATTTTTGGAATTTAACGAATGGCTTGCATTATTTCCTTTCGTTCATCGACGTCTCAATTTCGAATCGAGGCGACAGCAAGATACTTTTGTGAAATTCTATTCTCTGTTTTAAGGATTTGCACAAATATAATTTTCTATTCCAGTAAATACATGAATATATGTGTGTGTGTGCGTGTGTGCGTGTGCGCGCGCATAAATATTTATATATATATATATATATTAGGGTTACGACTTTTTTGCAACTCCGTAATCCTGTATTATATTCTAATGAGCTTTTGCTAGAAAATGAAAAATCAATGTTTTTTTTTTCTCTTTTTGTATTTGATCACAAATGTTCGCCCATGACTAACTTTGAAATTTTTATACTCGGTTGCATTTGGGTGGATTTCCAAAAGCTAGAAATTGAATAATAAACCAAAAAAAGGGGAAAACAGACTCAAAACGTTTAATCCATAACTATTAAAAGAACTATATTCTGCATTCCAGAACAATGAAAAGAAGGTAAGTTATATAAAGTGAAATTAGTCAATAGTCAAGTTGTGGTAACTCGTTTGAGAGAATGAAATACAATGGAAGGTTGGCTCTGTTCTTGCATGTAACGTGTAGTTCTTGCATGACCTTAATTGCTTGCTAACAGCATTGATTGCTTCTGGTGATGTTTAGTTTTGGTGGCTCTTGTTTCCAGTGATTTTTCAAGCATTTCAAAACTGTCCTGTAGGTTAGTGAGGCTTGCGATAATTCTGCATACTCTTCAGATCTATACATTGAGTCACTAAACCAGTGGTCTGCCCAGTCATATGATATGTCTAGCATCGAAATGCCGACTCCATTTCTGATTGCGTTGCGTATTGATCCAGTGTTTCTTCAGTTCACCAGCTTTCTTGAAGAGTACCTAGTAAACGCCTCGCTGAATAGGACCTGGGATACCAATGCCCTCCTCTGACAACTGTTTGCAGATTTTTGCAGCTTTGTTGGTAGAGATGTTTGCTCCAGTTACAAGTCTCGTACCAATTGCAGATATGTTGTGCCTTCTTGTGGAAGAGTAAGTGCCATCACTATCAATATCATTTTGATCAACTCTCATCTTCACCATAATTATACTCTTCAATCTTTTCTTCTTCAGAGTTACTGTCAGTATCCAGGCCTGTTGGGTTTGATAAAGAATGGGAGGCTTCAGCGCCAAAGCATCTTCTCTTGAAAGGATGCTTGCAGCATTGTCTGTCGAATAGCACATTTTCCCCTTGCTTTGGAGTTGAATGGAGTACAGCTTTTTGTCATCAGCATTGAGTCATCCACCGTGGACTTTCGGGATAATGAACAGTTCTGCTAATGGCTCAAATTTTCCTTTCTTGGCGCGTTTGTCATACAAATGAAGCACATTTTCGAGGTTGGACCCTATAGCTTGCTCGGAAATAATTGAAAATTCAGTTTATCTCACCACAGTAGTGTCACCACTCTTGGTAATTAAGCCACTCTCTCCTTTCTGCAGTTACTTGATTTCCTAAGAAACTGGCACCAGCCAACAATCTGCTATTTGAGTGGCATGTATTCGGCTTCTGCTGGCTAGTGAGGCTTCTTCTACAGGTACATGACCTCTGCATGAATGGGACTGGAAGTACATCAAATTTCTCCTCCATTTCACCTTGTTCTTTTAAACAATTTCGAAGCTTTTCTAGAATGACATACCGCTAGCAGTTATATGGAGAAATCACACTGAAACCGAAACAACAAGGATGAAAGTGAAAGAGGAACTTAATTTTTTGCGTCATGACTAGACATGATGACTCAGCAATACTATATAATCACCACTGATGTCTTATAAATGCTATCAATTTATTGAAAACCAAGCGTGCTATGCAACCTTGCCCGTATTCAAACACGATTTGCATAAGAAAACAAACATGGATTTGTGGGTGAATTTTCTTTTGAAAATAGCTCAAAAGTGAGTTCACTTAAGTTACTTGTGCATGAAGGCTCATCTAAATCTGATCCTGGAAATTGTCTTTGAAGAATGAAATTAAAAATTGCATCCCTAATATATATACACAGGGGTTGGACAAAATAATGGAAACACCTTAAAATTTCAAATAAGTTTAGTTTAATATGGAGTAGGATTGTATTTGGCAGTAACTACGGCTTGAATTCTACGAGGTAGAATTCTTTCTCAAAGGCTGTCATTATTTTCCAGACAGTACTTCTTGATGAACCAAACATTTCAGCTGTTTTCGTTACGCTAGTGCCTGCCATACGAGCACCAACAATTTGATCTCTTTGAAAGACCGATAAATCTGTCATTTTAATGAATTTTAATTACCTTTTTCTGATGATATCTGAAAATAAACAGCAATTTTAGCAAAACATATTAAACAACAAAGGCCTTGCTGCAATCAGGGTAGATTACATCAGTATTCGAGCCCTCTTTGAAAGCTCTTCAAATGTAATCAAAGTGATGCAGGATCTGCTTAGGCAGTTCCTTCCATTATATATGTGAATATATATAAATGCCAATATGTATATTTATGTATATGTATGTTTATATATACACAAAAAAACACATATGTACATATGTTATCGTATTCGTTTATACATACATATAGATATAAATACACTCATACACACGCCCCCCCCCCCGCACATACATATAGGCATGTGTGTACGTATGTATGAATCCATACACAAACATATTGGTACAAATATGTTTACGTCTTTCTGTATATAAATATTTAAATGTACGTACATATTGTATTTGCGTGTGTGTGTGTGTGTGTGTGTATATATATATATATATATATATATATATATATATATATATATATATATATATATATATATATATATACATATATATATATATATATTTACTGGAACATACCTATACGCACACACATATCTACATATACACCCACACACATCGTTACGAGCAGGCGCAAATATTTATATATGTATGTATGTATGTATGTATGTATGTGTGCGTGTGTGTTTGTCTGCTTGCGCATGTCCTGAGGAGTATCCACACAAACTCCGATACACCTACACGTTGCCTGATTCTATTAACAAATCTAGATATACATATATATACTCCTATATAAGAGTACAGGTACACCACACATACACACTCACAAACATATACACACACGCACACACACAGACGTATACATACATGTGATTTGTGTGCGAAATTCCTTTTCTATTGAGCAGGATGATCACGGATGGGTGGACTAAAGACGAAATGGAAGAATATAAGGAAGTTTGTCAGAAATTATAGGTGAGGAGGTGAGTTTGGCGCCAGACGGATCAATTAAAACCAAATTGTAACAAAATCCCTGAGGAATTTCTGCTGAGCTAAGACTACAAATATATTCTTTGATGCTTTTATTTTCGCATTTCTCGCGGCTATTGTAAGTATTCCTGTATTATATTTTGTTGATTCTTCTATTTTTTTTTTTTTTTGCTCATGCTCTTGTTTTATTTTTCGTTCTTGTTCTTGTATTTCCTTGTTCGCTTTCCTCTTTACTCGTGTTTTTCTTTCTTTTTTTATTCTTTCACAAATATGCCGTATCTTTCTTCTTCCTTTTCTCCTCCTCCTCTTCCTCTCTCTCTTCCCACTCTTTCTCCTTCGTTAGCTCGTTATTCCTAGATCTACTTCCGCCTATTCGTCTATTATTACTGTTTCATAGCAAAAGTGGTGGACAAAAGAATTTGTATTGCGCTGTACGTATGAAGTACATTTGGCACTATTTAGTCATACACTTACTTATAAGCATTCTGCGCTCAAATCCTGCCGGTGTCATTTTAATTTTCAGCTCTTCCATGTGTTTGTAAATAATGAGTCCAAATGATGGGGAAAAAAATGGTGTTTTGAGGATATATTAAATGGGTTGTATAAATGGCAAAATCAGTATGGCATCGAAGAAATACGTTTTTATTTCGTGAAGGACGATTACATTCTGTGTTTCAATCATGCAAAAGTAGGTTTCACGTCACATACTTCCGATGACAATAAAATATTGTTGTTGGCACTCCGTCGCTTATAATGTCGAGGGCTCCGGTTGATCCGATCAACGGAACAGCCTGCTCGTGAAATTAACGTGCAAGTGGCTGAGCACTCCACAGACACGTGTACCCTTAACGTAGTTCTCGGGGATATTCAGCGTGACAAGGCTGACCCTTTGAATTACAGGTACAACAAAAACAGGAAGTGAGAGAAAGTTGTGGTGGAAGAGTACAGCAGGGTTCGCCACCATCCCTTGCAGGATGGCTCGTGGAGCTTTAGGTGTTTTCGCTGAATAAACACACACAACGTCCGGTCTGGAAATCGAAACCGCGATATTATTACCGCGAATCCGCTGCCCTAACCACTGGGCCATTGCGCCTCCACTCCGACAATAAAATGATATACCAA